>NC_086100.1:93432868-93632868 GCF_963921235.1 Mobula hypostoma | reverse complement strand
GTGAGTATGTGCGTGTGTGTGTGTGGTGTGTGTGTGTGTGTGTGTGAGTCTGTGTTTATGTGTCTGTGTGTCTGTCTGTGCGTGCGTGTGTGGTGTGAGTCTGTGTGTGTCCGTCTCTATGTGTGGTGTGTGTGGGTGTGTGGAGAGTGTGTGTTTGTGTGTGTGTCTTTGTGTATGTGGTGTGTGTGTATGTGTGTGTGTGTGTGTGTGTGTGTGTGAGTGTGTGTGTGCACGTGTGTATGTCTCTGTGTGTGTGATTATATGTGTGTGTGTTTGTGTGGTGTATGTCTGTGTGTGGGGTGTGTGTGTGTGTTTTGTGTCTCTCTCTGTTTGTGTGTGTGTGTGTGTTTTGTGACTCTCTCTGTTTGTCTCTGAGTGTCCATGTGTGTGTGTCTGTGTGTGCTGGTGTGTGTGAGTGACTCTGTGTGTGTGTGTGTGTGTGTGTGTATGTGTGACTGTGTGTGTGTGTGTGTGTGTGTGTGTCTCTGTGTGTATGTGTGTGTGTGTGGCATGTGTGTATGTGAGTGTATGTGTGTGTGCCTGTGTGTGTGAATATATGTTTGTGTGAATATGTGCATCTGTGTCTGTGTGTGTGAGTCTGTGTCTGGTATGTGGGACATGTGTGTGTGCACGTGTGTATGTCTGTGTGTGTGTGTGTGTGTGTGTGTCTGTGTGTGGTGTGTGTGTATGCGAGTATGTGCGTGTGTGTCTGTGTGTGTGCGTGTGTGCCTGTGTGTGTGCATGTGTGTCTGTGTGTGGTATGTGGGGCATGTGTGTGTGTACGTGTGTGTGTGTTTTGTGTCTATCTCTGTTTGCCTGTGTGTGCGTGTCTGTGTGCGGTGTGTGTGTGGTGAGTGTGTGTATGTGCGCATGTCAGTGTGGTGTGTGTGTATGTGAGTTAGTATGTGCGTGTGTGTCTGTGTGTGTGTGTGTGTGTGTGTGTGTGTGTGTGTTTGTGTGTGTTTTCTGTGTGTGTGTATGTGTGTGTCTGTATGTGTGCGTCTGTGTCTGTATGTGGCATGCGTGTGTGCACGTTTGTATGTCTGTGTGTGTGTGTCTTTGTGTGTGTGTGTCTTTCTTTGTGTGTCTGTGTGTGGTGTGTGGAGTGTATATGTGTCTCTGTGTGTGTATCTGCGTGTGGTGTGTGTATCTGTGTGTGTGTGAGTGTCTGTGTGTGTTGTGTGTGTGTCTGCCTGTGTGATTGTGTGTATGTCTGTGTGTGGTGTGTGTGTCTGTGTCGGTCAGTATGTTTGTGTGTGTCAGTGTGGTGTGTGTGTGGGTGGTGCATGTGTGTATGTGTGTGTGAGTGTGTGTCTCTGTGTGTGTGTTGGGGGGAATCATTCCAGAATCCATTAATTATTGAAAGATTATTACTAATGTCGCCACAATCTCTTCAGCCACCTCTTTCAGAAGCTAGGGCTGCAAACCAGCTGGTCTAGGAGATTTATCTACCTTCAAACCTCTCAGATTCCTAAGCATCTTCTCCCTTTTAATGGCAACTTTACTCTCTTCTGCCCCCTGGCACCCTCGAATTTCTGGCAAGCTGCTAGTGTCTTCCACAGTGAAGACTGATGCAAAATACTTATTCAGTACACCCACCTTGTTCCCCATTTCTAACTGTCCAACATCATTCTCCAGTGGACCGATATCTAGTCTGTTTACATGTTCTATATCTGAAGAAATCTTTTCCATCCTCTTTAATATCATTGGTTTGCTTACCTTTGTATTCCATCTTTTCCTTCTTTATTACCTTTTTTAGTTGCCTTCTGTTGTTTTTTTTAAAGCTTCCCAATCATTTAACCTCCCACTAATTTTTGCCATATTATATGCCTTCTCTTTGCCTTTTATGTTGCCTTTGACTTCTCCTGTCAGCCATGGTTGCATCATCCTGCCTTTAGACGATGTCTTCTTCTTTGAGATGTACAGTATCTATCCTGTACCTTCCAAATTGCTCCCAAGAACTCCAGCCAATACTGCTCTGTCAACATCCTTGTTAGTGTTCCCTTCCAATAATTTTAGTCAGCTCCTCTCTCATGCCTCTATAAGTCTATTTACTGCACTGTAATACTGATACACCTGACCTTAGCTTCTCCTTCTCAAATTGCAGGGTGATTTTTATCAGGCTTATGGAATGCTTGCTTTTATTTGTCAGGGCATTGGGTTCAAAAGTCAAGATGTCATGTTGCAAATTTGTAAAACTCTGGTTAGGCCATATCTGGAGTGTTGCACATAGTTCTGGTTGCTCCAGCATAGGCTTTGGGGAGGGTGTAGGAGAGGTTTACCAGGATGCTCAAACACTAGGAATTCTGCAGATGCTGGAAATTCAAGCAACACACATCAAAGTTGCTGGTGAATGCAGCAGGCCAGGCAGCATCTCTAGGAAGAGGTACAGTCGACGTTTCAGGCCGAGACCCTGTTCATCAGCAACTTTGATGTGTGTTACCAGGATGTTGCCTGGTTTAGAGGTTCTCTGCACCAGTTTGTCAGCACACATTCATCTGCAAATCATCCTATTCTTACCCTCACGGCACATGGCATGAACAGCAATCTAGAGATTACTACCCTAGAGGTCCTGTTTTTCAGTTTTCTACCTAGCTCCCTAAAATCCCTCTTTAGGACCTCCTCATCTTTCCTACCCATATCCATGCTGCCAATATGTATCAAGATTTCTGGGTGATCACCCTCCCCCTTTAGAATGTGTTGGACCAGTCTGAGATATCCCTGACCCTAGCACCTGGGAGGCAACATACCATCCAGATGTCTATTCTCTACTTCTTTAACTATGGAATCTCTTATCACTACCACAATCCTCTTCACCTCTGCTCTCTCTTCTGAGCCACAGTGTCAAGAGTCAGTCCCTTGGTATTGCATTGAATTGACTTTATTTCTTACATCCTCCACACGAGGAGTAAAAATCTTTACGTTACATCTCTATCTAAATGTGCAATATGCAATCATAGTAATTTATAACAAATAGAACAATCAATGTAATATAGAGTACACTCAAATCAGCATGAGTTCATCAGTATGATGACCTAGTGGAAGAAGCTATCCCAGAGCCTGTTGGTCCGAGCTTTTATGCTGCGGTACTGCTTCCCAGATGGTAGCAGCTGGAATAGATTGTGCTTGGGTCCTCAATGATCCTTCAGGCCTTTTTTACACACCTGTCCTTGTAAATGTCCTGAACCATGGGAAGTTCACATCTACAAATGTGCTGGGCTGTCCACACCACTCCTGTGATTAAGGGAGGTACAGTTTCCACACCAGGCAGTGATGCAGCCAGTCAGGATGCTCTCAATTGTGCCCCTGTAGAAAGTTCTTAGGATTTGGGAGTCCATACCCTCTCTACCCCAGATCCATTGATGCCTGTCTCCATTCCGCCTGTAATCCACAACCAGCTCATTTGCTTTGCAACATTGAGGGAGAGCTTGTTTTCTTGACACCACTGTGTCAGAGAGATGACTTCTTTCCTGTAGGCCACCTCGTTAATGTTTGAGATAAGGCTCAATGTAGTGTTGTCGGTAAATTTAATTTTCAGATTGGAGCTGTGGGTGGCAATACAGTCATGGGTATACAGGGAGTAATCC
Source organism: Mobula hypostoma (assembly GCF_963921235.1). NCBI lineage: Eukaryota > Metazoa > Chordata > Chondrichthyes > Myliobatiformes > Myliobatidae > Mobula > Mobula hypostoma. The sequence continues at coordinate 93,629,281 of NC_086100.1, read as the reverse complement.
TCCTCAACAGTTTCCAAAGCGGTATATTTCTAGCTGCTCATTTCCTTTCCCTCTCTTGCCACTCACCCAGTTACCTGCCTCCTGCTACCTAGGGGTGACTACCTCCCTGTAGCTCCTATCTATCAGTTCCTCAGTCTCCTGTACGAGCTGAAGGTCATCAAGCCACAGCTCCAGTTCTTTAACATTTATTGAGGAGCTGCAGCTCTGTGCACCTGGTGCATATGTGGTTATCGGGGGAGACTACCACCTTGTACTTATTCCTCCCTTCCCCCCACCTTCTTACTCTTACTTCTCATCTTTTTTTCAGGTCCTGATAAAGGGTCTTGGCCCGAAATGTCGGCTGTTTACTCTTTTCCATTGATACTGCCTGGCCTGCTGAGTTCCTTCAGCATTTTGTGTGTAATGGTTGGCTAAGTGCTCGAGAGAAAGCTAGGGAGGGGATAAGAGATTGAGTGAGTTAGGCTAGGGAGGAACTGGGTGACTGGGAGGTCAGAGCTCTGCACGCGCCCCTGCTGCCGTGCGCGACCCCGTCCGGCCACGCGCGCTCGCGCCTGCGCCTAGCGATTGTGTGCCGGCCGTCCGTCCGCCATGCAGCAGAGCGGAGGTTAGGCGGTTCTACCGCTTGCGGAGCGCGCAGTTTGGCGGCTTTACCGCTGCGGAATGGCGGGCCGCGGCTGGACGTGCGGGATCGAGCAAGTGCTGTTGCTGCTCTGGAGCTGCTGCTTTGTCGTTGTCTATTCTGACGGCCCCGGGTTCAACCTCTACCTGAGCGTGGAAGAAATGCGAAGGCTGATTGGTGAGTGCGGGCCCCGAGCCTGCGAAGGAGGCCGCGCAGTCCTGAGTAGGAAGAAGTTGGGGAGCACAGGCGGGGAAAGAGCAGGGGTGTAGAGAACAGGTCTTTGGGAGAACTGTGAGGAAAAACATGAGGGGCAGGCGATGTTGGAATGTGTGGGAAAGAGAGAGGGGAATTGGTGGGATAATGGGCGAAAGGAGAGAAAAGAAGTGGGGAGAGGTCGTGGGTATTGACGGGTGGTGATCATGTGGAAGGAATAGGAAGGACATCACAGAAGTGGGCGGAGAGAACTGAGGTGAGATTGGTTACAGAACCAGTTGTGAGGAGAGAGTAATTGGTGGCGAGAGTCGGGTAGTTGTGTGTAAATGGGATAGCACAGGAGAGAGAAGAGGAGAGCGCGGAAGAGATGAGGTTTAAAACAGGTGTCGGCTGGTTAGCACAGAGAGGGTGGGGATGGGGACAACAAGTATGGAAGGGGTGAAGGAAGTAGTATGCGAGGGAGAGGACAAGATAAAGCAGGAGTGAGTGGCTGAGGACTGGGGAGGACCCAAGTGGGTTTAGATTGGTGTGAGAATGGGGTATGGGTAAGGGAAAGGGAATGGTGTGGAGGTAGAATTAGGAGAGTAGGAGAGAATGTGGGAAGATACCAAGTTAGGGGATATTGGTTAGAGGTGGGAGTGAAGGGGGGAGAGAAATGAGGTGGTGGTAAGAGATTGGGAGCTGAATGGAGAGAATGGGAATGTTGGCGGATTGGACCAGAACTAGGGGAAGAATGAAAGTTGAGAGGTGGTTGGAGAAGAGGGAGATAACAGAAGTGAGGGGAGAAAACGTGAGTGGGATAGATAAGGAATAGAGTGGGGGAGTGAGAAATAGAGAAAGAATGGGTGATGCACTGAGAAGTGTTTACAGAAGAATGTGAGAGTGAAAGTTCATAGCTTCTTGAAATTGGAAATACAAGCAGATTGCTAAAGTTGGCATATATAGTATTTGCCGCCTTCATTTGGGGTGTGAGTAGAAAAATCAAGAATTTATGTTGCAGCCTTATAGAACTTTCGGCAGGCTATATTCGTGTTCAGTTCTGGTAGTCTCATTACGGGAAGACTTTGGAAAGGGCATAGAAGACATTCACTGGGATGTTGTCGGGTTTAGAGAGTATTAGCCAGGATAGGTCAAACAAACTTGGATTGCTTTCTCAGGTGCATTGGAGACCATTGGGACACATGATTGAAATTTATAAAATTATGAGATGCATCAACAGGGTAGGTAGTCTTGTTCCCAGCATGTCAAATGCTGTAGATCACAGGGAATGTTTAAAGCTGATATTCAAAGCAAATTTTTATTTCACAAAGAGTGATGGGTGCCTGGAATGTCCAGCCAGGGGTGATGGGGCTGCAAATATAGTAAGTTTTGAGAGGTAGTTTGGGTAGATACAAGAACAGCAGTGAATAGAGGAATATAGACCACATGCATTTTGAATTGGTGTCATGGTGAGAACAGACATTGTGGGCTGAAACAACTGTTCCTGTGCTGTACTGTGTGGGGGGGATGAGAGTGGCATAGGGACAGATGTCAGGAGTAAAAGATGGTAGGAGCAAACAAGAATGTGGAGAGTGTTGATGGGTAGGGTGAGATGGAAAAATGAAAGAAAGGGTTGGAGGGCGAGGCAGTGGGAAAAGGGGATTGGAGAGTGGAGAAAGCGTGATGTGGAATAAGGGAGAAGACGAGTTGAAGTAGGAGAGAGTGGGAACAGCATTGAGGGCGAAGCAGGGATAAGTTGAATTTGAGTTTTGGGTGGGAGGGGAAAATGGTGAGAAAAGAGGTGCAGAGAGGGTGAGGGATTGGGCAGAATGTTGGGAGTGGGATGAGGAAATGAAGCTGTGAAGAGGCTGGAGTATTGGGAGGCAGGTAGGGAGCAAAGAGAGTAAAGGCAGTGTGAGTGGATCAAGGATGGGCAGAGAGAAAGGGGAAAGGGGTCGTGGGCAAATAGCACAGGAATGGGCCATTCAGCCCACAATGTGCTAAACCAGCTAAAGAGCAAATTGAAAACACCCAAACACTAATCTCTCCAACCTGTACAATGTCCATATCCCAATATTTTCCTTACATTTATGTGCCTATCCAAATATCTCTTAAAAGCCTTTCATGTTTTCACCTCTATCACCAGGCAGCACATTCTGGGCATCCATAACTTTTAAGTAAAAATCTTGCCCTCACACCTCTCTTCAACCTAGCCCCTCACACCTTCAATGCATGCCCTCTGGTATTAGACATTTCAACCCTGGAAAACAGATAATCACTGTCCACTCTATCTATGTCTCTCATAATCTTATAATCATCTATCAGATCTCCCCTCAGCCTCCAGTGCTCCAGGGAAAACAGCCCAGATTTATCCAGCCTCTCGTGATAGTACATCCCCTCTAAACCAGGCAACATCCTGGTAAACCTCCTCTACACGCTCTGCAAAGATTCAACATCCTTCCTATAGTGGGTTGACCAGAACTATATGTAATACTCCAGAAGCACACCCAAAATGCTGGTGAACGCTGCAGGCCAGGCAGCATCTATTGGAAGAGGTACAGTCGACGTTTCGGGCCAAGACCCTTCATCAGGACTGACTGAAAGAAGAGATGGTAAGAAATTGAAAGTGGGACTCTGCAACCCCGTCTCCCTCAGATCCCATCGTCAGCTCCTGGGCCCTCAGAGGCTCCAGCTTCCTCTCATCCCAACCCTCCCCTCTCCATTGACACCACCAGCCTCCCCCCTCCCCCCTCTGATCCCAGCTCTCATCTGTGCCGGGTCTTTACCATCCCCTCCGACCTTCAACTCTCTGAGGCAGAAGGCTCTGTTCTCAGTAAGGGCCTCACCTTTGTCCCCCTTCACCCACACCTCAGCGAGTTCCGTGTTCGCCATGACGCTGAACTCTTCTCCCGCCGGCTCTGTCTCCGAGCCCACTTCTTCGGCAATGACTCTCCCACCCCTACCAATGACCCCTTCTCCTGTCTTCAACCCTCCTCTTCATGGACACCCCGCTCTGGCCTTCTGCCTGCTCTGGATCTTTTTATTGCTAACTGCCGACGGGACATCAACCGTCTTGACTTCACCACACCTTGTTCCAATTCCAACCTTGCTCCTTCTGAACGCTCTGATCTCCACTCCCTCTGCACTAATCCTAACCTTACTATAAAACCCCCCGATAAGGTTATTGTAGTCTGGTGTACTGACCTCTACCTTGCCGAGGCACAGCGACAACTCGCGGATACCTCCTCTTATTTACCCCTCGATCATGACCCCACCAAGGAGCACCAGGCCATTGTCTCCCACACCATCACCAACCTTATCAGCTCAGGGTATCTCCCATCCACTGCTACCAACCTTATAGTTCCCACACCCCACACTTCCCGTTTCTACCTCCTACCCAAGATCCATAAACCTGCCTGACCAGGTAGATCCATTGTCTCAGCTTGCTCCTGCCCCACTGAACTCATTTCTGCATATCTTGACACTGTTTTATCCCCCCTTGCTCAATCCTATGTTCTTGACACTTCTCACGCTCTGAATTTTTTCAATGATTTTAAGTTCCCTGGCCCCCACCGCTTTATTTTCACCATGGATGTCCAGTCCCTATATACCGCCATTCCCCACCACGAGGGTCTCAAAGCTCTCCACTTCTTTTTGGATTCCAGACCTAACCAGTTCCCCTATACCACCACTTTCCTCCATCTAGCGGTATTAGTCCTTACTCTTAGTAATTTCTTCTTTGGCTCCTCTCACTTCCTCCAAACTAAAGGTGTAGCCATGGGCACCCGTATGGGTCCCAGCAATGCCTGCCTTTTTGTTGGCTTTGTGGAACAATCCATGTTCCAATCCTATACTGGTATCTGTCCCCCACTTTTCCTTCGCTACATCAACAACTGCATTGGTACTGCTTCCTGCACACAGGAAGTGTGGATTGGGACAGGTTGTTCTCAGGCAAAGATGTGATCGGTAGGTGGGAAGCCTTCAAAGGAGAAATTTTGAGAGTGCAGAGTTTGTATGTTCCTGTCAGGATTAAAGGAATAGGAATAAGGAACCTTGGTTTTCAAGGGATATTGCAACTCTGATAAAGAAGAAGAGGGAGTTGTATGAAATGTATAGGAAACAGGGAGTAAATCAGGTGCTTGAGGAGTATAAGAAGTGCAAGAAAATATTGAAGAAAGTAATCAGGAGGGCTAAAAGAAGACATGAGGTTGCCTTGGCAATCAAAGTGAAGGGTAATCCAAAGAGCTTTTACAGATATATTAGGAGTAAAAGGATAGTAAGGGATAAAATTGGTCCTCTTGAAGATCATTGTGGTCGGCTATGTGCGGAGCCAAAGGAAATGGGGGAGATCTTAAATAGGTTTTTTGCGTCTGTATTTATTAAGGAAACTGACATAAAGTCTATGGAATTAAGGGAATCGAGTAGTGAGGTCATGGAAACTGTACAGATTGAAAGGGAAGAGGTGCTTCCTGTCTTGAGGAAAATTAAAGTGGATAAATCCCCGGGACCTGACAGGGTGTTCCCTCAGACCTTGCAGGAGACTAGTGTTGAAATTGCAGGGGCCCTGGCAGAAATATTTAAAATGTTGCTGTCTACGGGTGAGGTGCCGGAGGATTGGAGAGTGGCTCATGTTGTTCCGTTGTTTAAAAAAGGATCGAAAAGTAATCCGGGAAATTATAGGCCGGTAAGTTTAACGTCGGTAGTAGGTAAGTTATTGGAGGGAGTACTAAGAGACAGAATCTACAAGCATTTGGATAGACAGGGACTTATTAGGGAGAGTCAACGTGGCTTTGTGCATGGTAGGTCATGTTTGACCAATCTATTGGAGTTTTTCGAGGAGGTTACCAGGAAAGCGGATGAAGGGAAGGCAGTGGATATTGTCTACATGGACTTCAGTAAGGCCTTTGACAAGGTCCTGCATGGGAGGTGAGTTAGGAAAATTCAGTTAGTTAGCTAGGTATACATGGAGAGGTGGTAAATTGGATTAGACATTGGCTCAATGGAAGAAGCCAAAGAGTGGTAGTAGAGAATTGCTTCTCCGAGTGGAGGCCTGTGACTAGTGGTGTGCCACAGGGATCAGTGCTGGGTCCAATGTTATTTGTCATCTATATCAATGATCTGGATGATAATGTGGTAAACTGGATCAGCAAATTTGCTGATGATACAAAGATTGGAGGTGTAGTAGACAGTGAGGAAGGTTTTCAGAGCCTACAGAGGGGCTTGGACCAGCTGGAAAAATGGGCTGAAAAATGGCAGATGGAGTTTAATACAGACAAGTGTGAGGTATTGCACATTGGAAGGACAAACCAAGGTAGAACATATAGGGTTAATGGTAAGGCACTGAGGAGTGCAGTAGAACAGAGGGATCTGGGAATACAGATACAGAATTCCCTAAAAGTGGCATCACAGGTAGATAGGGTCGTAAAGAGAACTTTTGGTACATTGGCCTTTATTAATCAAAGTGTTGAGTATAAGAGCTGGAATGTTATGATGAGGTTGTATAAGGCATTGGTGAGGCCGAATCTGGAGTATTGTGTTCAGTTTTGGTCACCAAATTACAGGAAGGATATAAATAAGGTTGAGAGAGTGCAGAGAAGGTTTACAAGGATGTTGCCGGGACTTGACAAACTGAGTTACAGAGAAAGGTTGAATAGGTTAGGACTTTATTCCCTGGAGTGTAGAAGAATGAGGGGAGATTTGATAGAGGTATATAAAATTATGATGGATATAGATAGAGTGAATGCAAACAGGCTTTTTCCACTGAGACAAGGGGAGAAAGAAACCAGAGGACATGGGTTAAGAGTGAGGGGGGAAAAGTTTAAAGGGAACATTAGGGTGGGGGCTTCTTCACACAGAGAATGGTGGGAGTATGGAATGAGTTGCCAGATAAGGTGGTAAATGCGGGTTCTTTTTTAACATTTAAGAATAAATTGGACAGATACATGGATGGGAGGTGTATGGAGGGATATGGTCCGTGTGCAGGTCAGTGGGACTAGGCAGAAAATGGTTCGGCACAGCCAAGAAGGGCCAAAAGGCCTGTTTCTGTGCTGTAGTTTTCTATGGTTTCTACATGCTGAGCTCGTTGACTTCATTAACTTTGCCTCCATCTTTCACCAGCCCTCAAGTTTACCTGGTCCATTTTCGACACCTCCCATCCCTTTCTTGATCTTTCTGTCTCTATCTCTGGAGACAGCTTATCTACTGATGTCTACTATAAGCCTACGGACTTTCACAGCTACCTGGACTATTCCTCTTCCCACCTTGTCTCTTGCAAATATGCCTTCCCCTTCTCGCAATTCCTCTGTCTCTGCCGCATCTGCTCTTAGGATGAGGTTTTTCATTCCAGGGCGAAGGAGATGTCTTCCTTTTTTAAGGAAGGGGGCTTCCCTTCCTCCACCATCAACTTTGCTCTCAAATGCATCTCTCCCATTTCACACACATCTGCTCTCACCCCATACTCCTGCCACCCCACTGTGGATAGGGTTCCCCTTGTCCTCACCTACTACCCCACCAGCCTCCGGGTCCAACATATAATTCTCCGTAACTTCCGCCACCTCCAACAGGATCCCACCACCAAACACATCTTTCACTCACAGCCCCCTTTCTGCTTTCCGCAGAGATCGCTCCCTACACGACTTCCATGTCCATTCATCCCCCCCATCCCTCCCCCCCGATCTCCCTCCTGGCACTTATCCTTGTAAGCGGAACAAGTGCTACACATGCCCTTACACTTCCACCCTTACCACCATTCAGGGCCCCAGACAGTCCTTCCAGGTGAGGTGACACTTCACCTGGAGTCGGTTGGGGTGATATACTGCATCCGATGCTCCCGGTGCGGCCTTCTATATATGGCTCAGGCTGGGAGACCGTTGCGCTTTGTCCGCCAGAGAAAGCAGGATCTCCCAGTGGCCACACATTTTAATTTCACGTCCTATTCCCATTCTGATATGTCTATCCACGGCCTTCTCTGCTGTCAAGATGAAGCCACACTTCAGGTTAGAGGAACAACACCTTATATTCCGTCTGGGTAGTCTCCATCCTGATGGCATAAACATTGACTTCTCTAACTTCTGTTAATGCTCCTCCTTCCCTTCTTACTCTATCCCTTATTTATTTATTTATTTTTTAAAAAATTTCCCTTTTTTTCTCTCTCTATTCTCCCTCTGTCCCTGTCACTGTAACTCCCTGCCTGCTCTCCATCTTCCTCTGGGCTCCCCTCCCCCTTTCTTTCTCCCTGGGCTTCGCCTCCCATGATCCTCTCCCTTCTCCAGCCTTTTGCCAATCAACTTTCCAGCTCTTAGCTCCATTCCCCCCTCCTCCCCAGTCTTCTCCTATCATTTCGGGGATCCCCCTCCCACTTTCAAATCTCTTACTGTCTCTTCTTTCAGTTAGTCCTGACAAAGGGTCTCGACCCGAAACGTCGACTGCACCTCTTCCAGTGGATGCTGCCTGGCCTGCTGCATTCCACCAGCATTTTGGGTGTGTTGCTTGTGTAACGCTCAGTTGCTTGTGTAACGCTCAGCTATATTGGTTTGTATATGTCTAGGGGAAATCCCGCCCAGCACCGGCCTGAACGCTTCCCGCTGAGTCGGTTGCTGTACCACTGCCACCCAAATCAATCCCAAACATCAATCATCAGCCAGCACACACAGTACGTTTTACCAGGTACACTTTATAGATATTACTAAGTCTATGAAATTAATATAAGTTTGATACAGAAAAGGAAGTAATGGAAAAAAAAGGCGCCAGACTTATCAAAGTCCAAGTTCCTCGTGCACAAGTTGGAGCTCAGAAATTCCTGACGACCACCTGGATCCTGTCGACTCGCGGCTCGGGACCACCCAGACCCTGTCGACTCACGGCTCGGGACCACCCGGACCCTGTCGACTCGCCCGGAGTGATCAACCGGAGCCTTTCCGCACATCCGCCGTCCTCTCCGTCTCTCCTCCGACTCCCCGCCAAAACCCCCTGTTCCCAGTCATATGAGACAGCATTATCACCGGAAGAACGATAACATGAATACCCATTGGCTAATAGCACCCTGCTGTCTGTATTAACCCAAGCAAATGTCTAGGGAGAGACTTTCTCAGCATTTAACATAACATAGAAGCCATTTTAATCCACATACGCAGTAATTTAAAAGGTTAACATAACAAAGAAGCCATTTTAAATTTAACATACAAAAAAAAGGAGACCCCGTACACTTGAATTTCCAGCATCTGCAGATTTCCTCATGTTTGCAATACTCCAGATGTGGCTTAACCAGAGGTTTTAAAAAGTTGTAACATAACTTCTTGACTTTTGAATTCAGTGCCTTGACTATTAAAAGCAAGCATTCCATAAGCCTTTGTAACCATTTATCGACCTGTGTGGCCACTTTTCAAGGAGCTATGAACTCTATGCTCTGCAGCACTGTTAAGGATCCTGCTATTAACAGTGTCAGTGTACTGTCTCCTTGCATTTGCCCTACCAAGGTGCAACCTCTCACATTTATCTGTGTTAAACTCTATCTGCCATTCTCAGCATATATCTGCAACTGATCTATGTCATACTGTATTCAAGGATTTCAAAGGTACAATTTAATGTTAGAGAAATATATACAATATACATCCTGAAATGCTTTTTCTTTGCAACTATCCTTGAAAACAGAGGAGTGCCCCAAAGAATGAATGACAGTTAAATGTTAGAACCCTGAAGTCTCCCCCAGCTCCCCTCCCTCCTGTGCGGAAGCAACAATTCTGCCCCCCCGGCAAAAAAAAGCATCAGCACCCACCACTGAGCACTCAAGCTTGAGCAAAGCAATAGAAATGACACAGACTTGCAGTTACCCCAAAGATTTCATGTTTCACCTGGTATTTGGCATACCACAGGCTCTCTCTCTCCCTAATAAGGGAGAAAGAGGTGTCTCTGTTTTCCCAGCGAGTGGGGAGATGTAACAAACAACTCGCTGGTTTACGATGTTAAAAGACCGCTACGTTGCTTTTGTCGAGCTCTGTGCCCAGAACTCTGGGCACACAACCGCAGATATTCCAACTCCCCTGATGACACATGTGTCTCCTGTCGTGACACTGACCCTCGATGTGCCTGTCTCCAGAACCCCAAGGTCCTAGGCTTCCAAATCTGAGCCGGACTCTTGGGCCGAGCCCTTGGCATGCTGAACCACAATGGCCGGTTATGATACCCCGAGAGTGGGTCCCATTTCCGCAAAGAACCATTGTCAGCGTGTAACTCCAGGTCAGGATCTTCAGAAGAACCCTGAAAGGGAAAAATAAAGATATTAAAGATTGAAGTAAAGCTGTTTCGGAAGATACAAGCAAAGGAGTTGCCATTTAGTGTCCTGATCACTCTGCTCCACCTTCTTTACCAATTTTCTACGCTATCCACAATTCCACCAATCTTGGTATCATCCACAAACAATAACCCACCCATTTTTATTTTCATTTAGGTCATTTATATACATCACAAATAACAGAAGTCCCAGCACAGATCCCTGAGGAAATGCACTAATTACAGACCTCCAGCTCGATTAAGTTCCTTCAACCACTACCCTCTGTCTTCTATGTGTAAGGCAGTTCTGAATCCAAGCAGCCATTTCACTCCAGATCCCATGCATCTTAATCTTTTGGATTAGCCTCCCATGAGGGACTTTGTCAAACATCTACTAAAATCCATACAGACAAAACCCACTGCCATAATTTTATCAATCAATCTCGTCATCTTTTCAAAAAATTCTATCAGTTTTCTAACACTCAAGGTAGATTGGAGGAGGATACTGGTGGGATTGACAGCAGAGCAGAGGTGGCTGAAGTTTCTGGGAATAGTTCCAACAAAAAGTAACTAAAAAGCTATAAGAAGGGAAAAGATGAAATATGAGGGCAAACTAGCCAATAATATAGAGCAGGATACTAGAAGTTTTGTCAGGTATATAAAGATTAAAAAGAGAGGTGAGAGTTGATATTGGACTTCTTGGAAAATGATATTGGCAAGGTAGTAATGGGGTACAAAGAAATAGCAGATGAACCTTATGAGTATTTTGCATCTGTCTTCACTGTGGAAGACACCAGCAGTATGCCAGAGGACCTTGAGTGTCAGGAGCAGGAGTGAGGCCATTGCTATTACAAAGGAAAAAGTGCTGGGCAAACTCAAAGGTCTTGAGGTGGATAAGTCATCTGGACCAGATAAACTACATCCCAGGGTCCTGAGAGGTTGCTGAAGAGATAACGGATGCATTGGTCATGATCCTTCAATAATCACTTGATCCTGGCATGGTCCCAGAGGACTGGAAGATTATAAATATCACTCCACTCTTTAAGAGGGGAGGAAGACAAAAGAAAGGAAATTATAGGCCAGTTAGCCTAACATCAGTGGTTGGAAAAGTCTATTGTAGCCCCCACTGGTCAGCCTCAGGGTTGCTCAGCTCACTGTCGTCTAGGGAAATAACCCTCGGCCCCGCCAACTGGGTAATTAGTTTGTGTGTAAGCTGTGTGTGTACTCCACCCCGCCCAAATAACAGACAATACACCAGATACAATTAAATGATTTAGAGTTTATAGATATTACTGGAACTATATAATTAATAGAGAATAAAACATCAAAGGAAAATAAAAGGCGCCACACTTATCAAAGTTCAATCTCTTCGTGCACAAACAGTTGGAGCTCAGGAACCCCTCCTTCACCCTGTGACCCCTCGGACCACCTCAACCTGCCGCCTGGGACCAACTACGGTGGTCGGCCAGACGCTCCACACGAGTCTGTCTCCGTCCCCTCTCCTCGCCGAACCAGATACAATTAAATGATTTAGAGTTTATAGATATTACTGGAACTATATAATTAATAGAGAATAAAACATCAAAGGAAAATAAAAGGCGCCACACTTATCAAAGTTCAATCTCTTCGTGCACAAACAGTTGGAGCTCAGGAACCCCTCCTTCACCCTGTGACCCCTCGGACCACCTCAACCTGCCGCCTGGGACCAACTACGGTGGTCGGCCAGACGCTCCACACGAGTCTGTCTCCGTCCCCTCTCCTCGCCGAACACCTGGACCTGTCAGCGGACTCGCAGCACCTGGTCCATCCTCTGTCTCTCTCTCCTGCCTTCTCTCCAGAACCCGCGCATACAGTATCTTACAGACACACAGAAAGCATAACAACTATCCCAGTTGGTTTATTTGTCCTCTTACCAATAGATAATCCAAAACAAACTGCTAGCAGGAGGACTTTCTCAGCAGTTAACATAACAAAGAAGCCCTTTCAATTATATCATAACAAAGAAGCCATTTTAATTAGACTACACCGTGACATAAAAAAAAGAAACTCCTTACACTATTAATAAGGATGAGGTTTCAGGGTACTTGGAGACTAATGATAAAATAATTCAAAGTCAGCATGGTTTCTGTGAAGGGAAATCTTGCATGACAAATCTGTTAGAGTTCTTTGAGGAAGTAACCGGCAGGGTTGACAAAGGAGAGGCAGTGAATGTAATTTGCCTGGATTTTCAGAAGGCATTTCAAAACGTGCCACACTAGAGGCTGCTTAACAAGATAAGATATATGGTGTTACAGGAAATATACTGATGTGGATAGAGGTGTGGCTGATAGGCAGAATGCAGTGAGTGTGAATAAAGTGGGCCTTTCCTGGTTGGCTGCCAGTGACTAGTGGTGTTCCTCAGGGGTCAGTATTGGGAGCGCTACTTTTCACATTGTTTGTCAATGATTTAGTGGAATTGATGGCTTTGTGGCAAAATTTGTGGATGATACGAGGATAGGTGGAGGGGTAGGTGCTGCTGAGGAAGCAATGAGATTGTAGTAGGACTTAACAAATTGTAAGAACGGGCAAAGCAGTGACAGATGGAATACAGTGTTGAGTAAAGTATGATAATGCATTTTGGTAAAAGGAATAATAGTCATAGTTATACTTTATTGATCCTGGGGGAAATTGGTTTTCATTACAGTTGCACCATAAATAATAAATAGTAATAAAACCATAAATAGTTAAATAGTAATATGTAAAATAGTAATAGTGCAGACTGTTATCTGAATGTGGAGAAAATTCAAACATCAGAGGTGGAAAGGGACTTGGGAGTCCTCGTGCAAGACTCCCAGAAAATTAATTTACAGGTTGAGTTTGTGGTAAGAAGGCAAATACAATGTTGGCATCTATTTCAAGGGGAATAGAATATAAAGACAAGGAGATATTGCTGAGGCTTTATAAGACATTGGTCAGGTTGCACTGGAGTATTGTCAACAGTTTCAGGCCCCTTATCTCAGAAAAGATGTTTTATCATTGGAGAGAGTCCAGAGGAGGTTCATGAGGATGATTTTGGGAATGAAGGGGTTAACATATGAGTAGCTATTGGCCTATACTCACTGGAATTTAGAAGAATGCGTGGGGATATCATTGAAACATACTAAATGTTGAAAGGATTAGATAAGATGGATGTGGAGAGGATGTTTCCTGTGTTGGGAGTATCCAGAACTACAGCCTCAAAATTGATGGACGGCCTTTTAGAGGTGAGGGGGAGATTTTTTTTTTTTAGCTGTAGTGTACTGAATTGTGGAATGCTCTGCCACAAACTGCGGTGGAGGCCAAGTCTGTGGGTACATTTAAAGTGGAACTTGATAGTTCCCCCGATTGTTCAGGGCATCAAAGCATATGGCAGAGGCAGGTGTATGGGGTTGAATGGGTTCCGGGATGAGCCGTGATGAAATGGCGGAGCAGGCTCGACGGGCTGAATGGCCTAATTCTGCTCCTGTGTTTTATGGTCTTATGGACACGACCTGACCCGCATGAAGCCATGCTGGCTCTCCCTGGGTTTCCAAATTCTCGTATATCCTATCCCTAAGAAGTTTCTGCAGCAGTTTCCCTACAACTGATGTGAGACTCACCAAACTATAGTTCCCAGGATTTTCCCTTGTTCCCTTCTTACAACATCAGCCACTCGCCTGTGTCTAGAAGAGGATACGAAGATACTGGTTAAGGTCTCAGCAATCTTGTCTCTTGCCTCCTTCAGTAATCTGGGGTAAACCCCTTCAGGCCCTCTGGCCATCCACTTGAATACTCATAAGCAGGCCCAACACTTCCTCCTCCTTGACCTCTAATTGCCATAATACTCAACACTGATATCTTGGTCCTCCATATCCTTCTCCCTGGTAAATACTGAAACAAGGTACTCATTAAGTACCTCACTCACCTTCTCTGCATCCAAACAAAATGTCCCCCCCCTCCCTTTATCCTTGAGTGGTCCCACCTTTCCCTGGTTATCCTCTTGCTCTTGATGAATGTATAAAATGCCTTGGGTTTCACCTTAATCCTACTTGCCAAGGACTTTTCATGGTGCCTCCTGGCTTTCCTAATTCCCTTTAGTTCTCATCTGGCTTATTTATAGTCCTTGTGTGCTTTCTTTGATCATAACTTATGAAGCTTTACATTCTTTTCCTTTTTCTTCTAGACTAAATTCATTACCTCTCTGTTCAATTGATCTTTAAACACCCTCCACATGTCTGATGTGGACTTGTCAGAGAAAATGTGTTCCCAATTAACTCAGCTAAGTGCCTGCTGAATGCTCTCATAATTTGCCCGATTCCAATTTAAAACTCTCCTGAAAGAACTGTACCTATCCAGAGTTGTGGTTCTGTTTCCTGACTGCTGACCTGGTCAGTCACCTGGCCAGGGTTATTACTCGACACCAGGTCCGTTACTGCTCCTCCACTCATTGGACTGTCCACATATTGTTTTAAGAGACCTGGATACACTTAACAAATGTTAGCCTGACATCAGTGGTTGGGAAGTTGTTGGAATCAATTGTTAGGGGTGAGATTACGGCGTACCTGGAGGCACATGACAAGATAGGCCAAAGCCTACATGGTTTCCTGAAAGGAAGATCCTGCCTGACAAACCTACTGCAATTCTTTGAGGAAATTACGAGCAAGGTACACAAAGGAGATGCAGTAGACGTGGTGTACTTGGATTTTCAGAAGGCCTTTGGCACATGAGGCTGCTTAGCAAGATAAGAGCTCATGGAATTACAGGGAAGTTACTAGCGTTGGTGGAACATTGGTTGGTTGGCAGAAAGCAGAGAGTGGGAATTAAGAGATCCTATCCTGGCTGGCTGCCGGTTACCAGTGGAGTTCCACAGGGGTCAGTGTTGGGACCATTACTTTTTACGATGTACAATTGAAGTCAGAGGTTTACATACACCTTAGCCAAATACATTTAAACTCAGTTTTTCATGATTCCTGATATTTAATCTGAGAAAACATCCCTGTCTTAGGTCAGTTAGGATCACTACTTTATTTTAAGAATGTGAAATGTCAGAGTAGTAGTAGAGAGAATGATTTATTTCAGCTTTTGTTTCTTTCATCACTTTCCCAGTGGGTCAGAACTTTACATACACTTTGTTAGTATTTGGTAGCATTGCCTTTAAACTGTTTAACTTGGGTCAAGCATTTTGGGTAGCCTTCCACAAGCTTCTCACAGTAAGTTGCTGGAATCTTGTTTCATTCCTCCAGACAGAACTGGTGTAACTGAGTCAAGTTTGTAGGCCTCCTTGCTCGCACATGCTCTTTCAGTTCTGCCCACAAATTTTCTACTGGATTGAGGTCAGGGCTTTGTGATGACCATTCCAATACCTTGACTTTGTTGTCCTTAAGCAATTTTGCCACAACTTTGGAGGTGTGCTTGGGGCCATTGTCCATTTGGAAGACCCATTTGCGACCGAGCTTTAACTTCCTGGCTGATGTCTTGAGATGTTGCTTCAATATATCCACATAATTTTCATTCCGCATGATGCCATCTATTTTGTGAAGTGCACCAGTCCCTCCTGCAGCAAAGCACCCCCATAACATGATGCTGCCATCCCCATGCTGCACGGTTGGGATGGTGTTCTTCAGCTTGCAAGCCTCACTCTTTTTCCTCCAAACATACCGATGGTCATTACGGGCAAACAGTTCAATTTTTGTTTCATCAGACCAGAGGACATTTCTCCAAAAAGTAAGATCTTTGTCCCCATGTGCACTTGCAAACTGTAGTCTAGCTTTTTTATGGCATTTTGGAGCAGTGGCTTCTTCCTTGCTGAGCAGCCTTTCAGGTTATGTCGATGTAGGACTTGTTTGAGTGTGGATATAGATTCTTGTCTACCTGTTTCCTCCAGCATCTTCACAAAGTCCTTTGCTATTGTTCTGGGATTGATTTGCACTTTTCGCGCCGAAGTACGTTCATCTCTAGGAGACAGAATGCCTCTCCTTCCTGAGCGGTATGACGGCTGTGTGGTCCCATGGTGTTTATACTTGCGTACTATTGTTTGTACAGATGAACATGGTACCTTCAGGCATTTGGAAATTGCTCCCAAGGATGAACCAGACTTGACATTATTTTCTGACCTTAACCCGATAGGAAATTTGTGGGCAGAACTGAAAAAGCATGTGCGAGCAAGGCCTACAAACCTAACTCAGTTACACCAGTTCTGTCTGGAGGGATGAAACAAAATTCCAGCAACTTACTGTGAGAAGCTTGTGGAAGGCTACCCAAAACGTTTGACCCAAGTTAAACAATTTAAAGGCAATGCTACCAAATACTAACAAAGTGTATGTAGAGTTCTGACCCACTAGGAAAGTGATGAAAGAAATAAAAGTTGAAATAAATCATTCTCTCTACTACTATTCTGACATTTCACATTCTTAAAATAAAGCAGTGATCCCAACTGACCTAAGACGGGATGTTTTCTAAGATTAAATGTCAGGAATTGTGAAAAACTGAGTTTAAATGTATTTGACTAAGGTGTATGTAAACTTCTGACTTCAACTGTATGTCAGTGATTTGGACTATGGTATTAAGGGATTTGTGGCTAAATTTGCCGATGATACAAAGATAGGTGGAGGAGCAGGCAGTGTTGAGGAAACAGAGAGCCTGCAGAGAGACTTAGTTTAGTTTAGAGGAATGGGTAAAGAAGTGGCAAATGAAATACAATGTTGGAAAGTGTATGGTCATGCACTTTGGTGGAAGAAATAAACGGACAGACTATTATCTAGATGGGAAGAGAATTCAAACTGCAGAGATGCAAAGGAACTTGGGAGTCCTTGTGCAAGATACCCTTAAGGTTAACCTCCAGGTTGAGTTGGTTGTGAAGAAGGCGAATGCAATGTTGGCATTCATTTCTGGAGGTATAGAATATAAGAGCCGGGATGTGATGTTGAGGCTCTATAAGGCACTCGTGAGACCATACTTGGAGTACTGTGTGCAGTTTTGGGCTCCTTATTTTAGAAAGGATATACTAACATTGGAGAGGGTTCAGAGAAGATTCATGAGAATGATTCCAGGAATGAGAGTGTTACCGTATGAGGAACGTCTGGCAGCTCTTGGTGGGCTGTATTCCCTGGAGTTGAGGAGAATGAAGGGGGGATCTCATAGAAACATTCCAAATGTTAAAAGGCCTGAACAGATTAGATATGGCAAAGTTATTTCCCATAGTAGGAGATTCTGGGATAAGAGACCTCAGGATTGAAGGACGTCCTTTTAGAACTGAGATGCAGAGAAATTACTTTAGTCAGAGGGTGGTAAATCTGTGGAATTGGTTGCCACGAGTGGTTGTGGAGGCCAAGTCATTGAGTGTATTTAAGGCAGAGATAGATAGGTTCTTGATTAGCCAGGGCATCAATGGCTGTGGGGTGAAAGCAGGGGAGTGGGGATGACTGGACGAAGTGGATCAGCCCATGATTGAATGGCGGAGCAGACTCATTGGGCTGAATAGCCTACTTCTGCTCCTAAATCCTAAATGGTCTTAGCCCATCTAAACCCCTTGCACTAAGAAGGGCCCAGTTTATATTTGGGAAGTTGAAATTTCCCATGAAAACAACCCTATTTTCTCACACATTTCCTTAATCTGATTACGTATTTGTTCCTCAATCTCCCAGGGTCTGTAGTACAATCCCATCAGTGTGATTACACCCTTCCTGTTCCTGAGTTCTACCCAAATGGACTCAGTCTCTGAACCCTCCATTATGTATCCCCTGAATGCAGCTGTGAGATTGTCCCTGATTTGTAGTTCAACTCCCTAGGTGGGGTATAGTCTGCCTGCAATTCCGTGACTATTGGTAGTTGGCATCGTATATTCTGCCTGAAATTCTGTGACTAGTGGTAGTAGGTGGAATATATGTTCTGCCTGGAATTCCATGACTAGTGGTATTTGGTGTCGTATATTTTCCCTGGAATTCTGTGACTAGTGGTAGTTGGCGTCATATATTCTGCCTAGAATTCTGTGACTAGTGGTAGTTGGTGTCATATACTCTGGCTAGAATTCTGTGACTGGTGGTGGTTGGTGTCGTTTATTCTGTCTGGAGGTCTGTGACTAGT
This sequence comes from Mobula hypostoma, assembly GCF_963921235.1. Taxonomy (NCBI): domain Eukaryota; kingdom Metazoa; phylum Chordata; class Chondrichthyes; order Myliobatiformes; family Myliobatidae; genus Mobula; species Mobula hypostoma. The sequence goes on along the minus strand of NC_086100.1, from coordinate 93,611,124 downwards.
GGTGTTCTGCAGTGATCTGTTCTGAGGCCCCTGTTTTGTAATTTTTATAAATGATTTGGATGAGGAAGTAGAGGGGAGTGTGGTAAATTTGCAGATGACTGACAGGTGTATAAGATGATGAGAGACATTGATCGTGTGGATAGTCAGAGGCTTTTTGCCAGGGCTGAAATGGTTGCCACAAGAGGACACAGGTTTAAAGTGCTGGGGAGTAGGTAGAGAGGAGATGTCAGGGATAAGTTTTTTACGCAGAGAGTGGTGAATGCGTGGAGTGGGCTGCCGGCAATGGTGGTAGAGGCGGATATGATGGGGTCTTTTAAGAGACTTTTGGGTAGGTACATGGAGCTTAGAAAAATAGAGGGCTGTGGGTAAACCTAGTAATTTCTAAGGTAGGGACATGTTCGGCGCAACTTTGTGAGCCGAAGGGCCTGTATTGTGCTGTAGGTTTTCTATGTTTCTATGATCTATAATGGTTGATGGTGTTCTGGATAGCGTAGAAGGTTGTCGTAAGTACAATGGGATGCAGACAGGATACAGAGCTGAGAGGAGAATGGCAAGTGGAGTTTGATCTAGAAAAGTGTAAAGTGATACACTTTGGCAAATAGAACTTGAAGGAGGAGTACAAGGTTAACGGCAGAAATTTTAGCATTGCGGAAGGGAGGCTGCAAAGGAGATTTACCAGGATGCTGCCTGGGTTAGAGGGCATGTCTTAATGAGGAAAAGTTGAGTGATGTAGGACCTTTCTCTTTGGATAAGAAACAACTGGATAGACATATAAAATGTATATACGTGCGTATATAAAATTGACAGCTGCCACCTTTCTCAAGGCAGCAATGGCTAATACCAGAGAACATTTTCGGGTTACAGAATTGGAATGGGACGTGGAATTAAAATGTATGGCCACAGGGAGATCCGATGCAGACTGGGAGATCGTTTCGCTGAACACCTACGCTCTGTCCGCCAGAGAAAGCAGGATCTCCCAGTGGCCACTCATTTTAATTTCACGTCCCGTTCCCATTCTGATATGTCTATCCAAGGCCTCCTCTACTGTAAAGGTGAGCCACACTCAGGTTGGAGGAACAACACCTTATATTCCGTCTGGGTAGCCTCCAACCTGATGGCATGAACATTGACTTCTCTAACTTCCGCTGATGCCCCACCTCCCCCCCCGTACCCCATCTGTTATTTATTTATTTATATACACACATTCTTTTTCTCCCTTTGTCCCTCTCACTATACCCCTTGCCCATCCTTTGGGCTTTCTCCCCTCCCCCTTTTCTTTCTCCCTAGGCCTCCTGTCCCATGATCCTCTCATATCCCTTTTGCCAATCAACTGTCCAGCTTTTGGCTCCATCCCTCCCCCTCCTGTCTTCTCCTATTATCTCCTATCATTTTGGATCTCCCCCTCCCCCTCCCACTTTCAAATCTCTTACTAGCTCTTCTTTCAGTTAGTCCTGACAAAGGTTCTCGGCCCGAAACGTCGACTGTACCTCTTCCTGGAGATGCTGCCTGACCTGCTGCATTCACCAGCAACTTTCATGTGTGTTGACCAATTGATAATGTTCTTTTTGTATAATTTAATAAAACAAGAAAAATTTCTTTAAATGGTTATTTATAATTCTTAGTAATTGTTACACCCAAATAAGTAAATTGGTTTCTTACAATTTTAAAAGGAAGGTTAATATCAGTTGATACCAAATTATTCAAAGGGAAAAGTTCACTCTTGTGTAGGCTCAATTTATATCCAAAAGTCTTGAAGTTATTTTTTGATCATGAGTCTCTCTGACATGTCTTTAATGCAACTCATTCAGATGCGCACAGTATACTTGAATGTCGTCATTTCTTTCTTTTCCTTGCCACTCAGAGAGGGTCGGAAATTGGAAAAGGTCCTGATAGGCAGTGTTGCATTTAAACAGGGTTAGCTTGGACAGAAACATGGAGATGACTGATTTGTCTTTGAAACGATTCTCTTGCAATTGAAAATTGATTTAATTAAACTTGCAATAATTCTGCCAAACAAACAATATAAGCATAATATTCTTGAGCTGATTACTAAATGAAGCATTTGAGCCTTCAAAGAACTTTATCAGTTTCAAAAAGCGTGTAACCCTCAGGTTTGGCCAGCTCGTGTTCGTTTACGGGAAAACAGCCTCTGGCCCGGACAAACTGAGAAATCACGTTTGGGTGGATGCTGTGTAATTTTCTGTCCAGTTATAAACCCACAACGCAAAATACCAGACATAATACCATATGCAATAAAATGATTGAACTTTATGAATCTTAATCTGAATATAAGGTTAGTAATGAAAATAAAACAAAGGGCCCATGTCAAAGAAAAGTCAAAAGTGCACGTTGGAGCTCTCAAATTCTCCATTCTTCCACCATCGATCTCCTCCAAGCGTCGCCGACCTTTGGGCCCTCAGATCCCAGTCCACTCTGTCCGGTGGTCTACCAGCTCTCTCCACATGTGTCTTCCCTCTTCCTCTCTCCTCGACCCATGGACTAACATGCATACCCAAGTCCTGTTATCTCCAGCCATAACCCAAACATTGCTGCTACAGAGAACCCGTTACAGTGAACATTACAGAGAAGCTATTTCATTAGCCTTAGCAGTGAAATATTGCAGAGAAGCCATTACATTAGCAGTGAATCCTTACAGTGCGTTACAAGTGCATAAAAATGTCTTAAGCAGTTTCCTTTTGAGAACCATTTGACTTCTGTGTGCAATAGCAAGTGTTCAAATCGTTCATAATTTTCAATACAAACTCTGAAAATAGTTGAGAATTGTGAGCCTGGGCTTTAAATTTTGTGTGTGTCTTTGATAACAGCATTTAGCCAATCACGAGGTTTTTTTTGCAACAAGATGCCTGAATTGCATAATGAATGGTAAATATGTTAGGTACAGCTTTTTGAAAGAAAATAATAACCCCACAGTGGTGGCCTGTGAATGATGGAGCTTCATCGGTTGCACAAGTAAGATTGTTGGTGAGCAGAATGTACTTCTCTTTGGAAAAAGTGCATAAAAATCCTGAGAAATTGATTCCCCCTTGGTATCTGTTTCTAGTCCCCTTGCAAATAATAACTCTTGAGCCATGCTTTCATCGTTCATGAAGTGAACAAAACCAAGAAGTAAGCAACACACACAAAATACTGGTGGAATGCAGCAGGCCAGACAGCATCCATAGGAAGAAGCATAGTTGACGTTTTGGGCCGAGACCCTTAGTCAGGACTAACTGAAAGAAGAGATAGAGATTTGAAAGGGGGAGGGGGAGATCCGAAATGATAGAAGAAGACAGGAGGGGGGAGGGATAGAGCTAAGAGCTGGAAAGTTGATTGGCAAAAGGGATACCAGGCTGGAGAAGGGAGAGGATCATGGGATGGGAGGCCTAGGGAGAAAGAAAGGGGGAGGGGAACGCCAGAGGAAGATGGAGAGCAAGCAAGGAGTTGTTGTGAGAGGGACAGAGAGAGAAAAAAAAGGGAGAAAAATAATGAATAAATAAGGGATGGGGTAAGAATGGGAGGAGAGGCATTAATGGAAGTTAGAGAAGTTAGTGTTCATGCCATCAGGTTGGATGCTACCCAGATGGAATATAAGGTAGTGTTCCTCCAAACTGAGTGTGGCTTCATCTTGACAGTAGAGGAGGCCATGGATGGACATATCAGAACGGGAATGGGAGGTGGAATTAAAATGTGTGGCCACTGGGAGATCCTGCTTTCTCTGGCGAACAGAGCATAGGTGTTCAGCGAAATGGTCTCCCAGTTTGCGTCGAGTCGCCCCAATATAATAGAAGGCTGCACCGGGAGCACCGGACGCAATATAACACACCAGCCGACTCACAGGTGAAGTGTTGCCTCACCTGGAAGGACTGTCTGGGGCCCTGAATGATGGTGAGGGAGGAAGTATAAGGGCATGTGTAGCACTTGTTCTGCTTACAAGGATATGTGCCAGGAGGGAGATCGGTGGGAAGGGATGGGGGGGACGAATTGACAAGGGAGTTGCATAGGGAGTGATCCCTGCGGAAAGCAGAAAGGGAGGGAGGGAAAGATGTGCTTAGTGGTGGGATCCTGTTGGAGGTGGCCGAAGTTACGGAGAATTATATGTTGGACATGGAGGCTGGTGGGGTAGTAGGTGAGGGTAAGGGGAGCCCTATCCCTAGTGGGGTTGCAGGATGATGGGGTGAGAGCAGATGTGCGTGAAATGGGAGAGATGCGTTTGAGAGCAGAGTTGATGCTGGAGGAAGGGAAGCCCCTTTCTTTAAAAAAGGAAGACATTTCCTTCATCCTGGAATGAAAGACCTCATCCTGAGAGCAGATGTGGTGGAGATGGAGGAATTGCGAGAAAGAGATGGCAGTTTTGCAAGAGACAGGGTGGGAAGAAGAATGGTCCAGGTAGCTGTGAGAGTCTGTAGGCTTATGGTAGACGTTAGTAGACAAGCTGTCTCCAGAGATAGAGACAGAAAGATCAAAAAAGGGGAGGGAGGTGTCAGAAATGGACCAGGTAAATTTGAGGGCAGGGTGAAAGTTGGAGGCGAAGTTAATGAAGTCAACGAGCTCAGCATGCATGCAGGAAGCAGTGCCAATGCAGTCGTCGATGTAGCGAAGGAAAAGTGGGGGACAGATACCAGTATAGGCGTGGAACATAGACTGTTCCACAAAGCCAACAAAAAAGGCAGGCCTAGCTGGGACCCATAGGGGTGCCCATGGCTAAACCTATAGTTTGGAGGAAGTGGAAGGAGCCAAAGGAGAAATTATTAAGAGTAAGGACTAATTCTGCTAGACGGAGGAAAGTGGTAGTAGAGGAGAACTGGTTAGGTCTGGAATCCAGAAAGAAGTAAGAATTTGTTCCCTGGCAAAGTAGACTCAACTGCAGAAGAAAACTCTGTTGTCCGAAGTGTGTTGCACAGTGTGCCATCTACATTCTCAGACATTTCATCTAATCATCTTTGAACAGAGCTGTGCTGAGCAGAATCACTTTAATTATTTCGTCTGGTGACTTCTGTAAAACTATTTCGCCCCACCCCACCCCCTGCTTACTGCTGGCAAAATCAGTTCTCAGGTTGTGTGGGGCTTTCCAGATTAGCAATGAACAATGAAATATTGTATGAAGCACACAAGCCATCACTGTTGTAAAGAGCTGGCAGACATGCTTTGAAATGTTTTCCATTTCTGAACGTTTTCATGAGTTGACTGAAAATAAAGCCAAGTTCTTGTCTACTTTATCAGAGTGAGTATATCTCTTCAAATGTTCAAGGAGCCTAGAGGGTTTCATTCTCTCATTTGAAAAAAAGCTTGTTCACATAATAGACTGCTGTTATGCTGTTGGTCGCTGGTATAAATCCATGTTTCAAATACTCGACACTATACTGTCTACACTTTTTTTTTCATTTGGTTTGCTTCTGCCGTTTTTATTATGGGTTAATGACAACAGTCAATCACTTATTGTTTAATTTCAACTTCAAGCATTGCGATCAATAAAGGGGAAAGTTATGATGGCATCATAGCTCAGGTAAAACTTGATTCTCTGCTTGAAGGTACATAACATGGGACAACAATACCTTGGTTGGGTCGTAAGCTAGAGAAATGCGGTCAAGATTATTCGAAAGGCATATTCTGAACTTTACCGCATGGAATACCATGCCATGCCATCTAGTTGCATGCCATCTTGGACAATGTCTCCCATCCACTACATAATGTACTGGTTGGGCACAGGAGTACATTCAGCCAGAGACTCATTCCACCGAGATGCAACACAGAGCGCCATAGGAAGTCATTCCTGCCTGTGGCCATCAAACTTTACAACTCCTCCCTTGGAGGGTCAGACACCCTGAGCCAATAGGTGGGTCCTGGACTTATTTCCTGGCATAATTTACATAGTACTATTTAATTATTTATGGTTTTATTACTATTTAATTATTTATGGTGCAACTGTAACGAAAACCATTTCCCCCGGGATCAATAAAGTATGGCTATGACTATGACCATACCCTAATTCACAGGAATTGCACCACCGTGTGATTAGAATATAGGAATCATTCTAGCTAACACTGTACCGCAGTAGCGAATGGCAATAATGCACTGGCCAGACCTGGAAATAACATGGTTCCTTTAGTCCAGATTTTTCATGATATGCCAAATACAGAAGTTTTACATTGCTTTTTAACAGCTAAAAGATGCAACGAGCAAAGTTTAAGAGGGTGGAGTGTTAACAAGTGATGAGGTAATTACATGATCATTGTAATCAATTATGATGCACTGAGGATCAAATGCTTATGAGTAATTCATTTCTTAAATTAAGCCTGTAATCCCTCAACTGCCCCCTTGCTTACCGAGTGCCCCCCCACCCACGTTATCACTGCCTTAGACTTTCCCACTGCTCCCATGGTGACTATATCACAAACTTTGGGAACCACCGCTTTAAAATAACTGGAGGAAAGTGTAGCTTTTTTACACAGAGAGGGATATTTGCCTCAAACAGGCTGCTGGCAGCAGTTGCAGTGGCTGGTACAGTAGGGACATTTAAGAGATTCATAGGCACAGGATTATGGGTGGTATAGACGGAAGGCTTAGATTGATAGCAGCAAACTAATGTTCTGTCATTCACTATAAGATGTAGTTCATTTTTCTTAAACGATACTCAATTTATTTGATTAATATAATTTATTGAAAAGGGGAAAACTTTGATGGAGAAAGTATATTTTTAGCATTTTATTGAAACCAGCATTGGCAGAGGAAATGCTTTGCCATCTGGTGAGAGCAACATTTGGGAATTCTTTTTTCTTGTACAAGCTTGTATAGCACAGCCACCTACTGGGGTGTATCAGACAAAATGGACTGCTTGCCGATGATGATGCAAGATCCACATCAACTGATGATGCTACTGTTAGTTTTCTACAAGCGGTATTAAGGGAATGGTACCAGAGGATTGGAGGGAGGCAAATGTTGTCCCCTTGTTCAAAAAAGTTAGTAGGGATAGTCCGGGTAATTATAGACCAGTGAGCATTACGCCTGTGGCGGGAAAGCTGTTGGAAAAGATTCTCAGAGATAGGATCTATGGGCATTCAGAGAATCATGGTCTGATCAGGGACAGTCAGCATGGCTTTGTGAAGGGCAGGTCGTGTCTAACAAGCCTGATAGAGTTCTTTGAGGAGGTGACCAGGCATATAGATGAGGGTAGTGCAGTGGATGTGATCTATATGGATTTTAGTAAGGCATTTGACAAGGTTCCACACAGTAGGCTTATTCAGAAAGTCAGAAGGCATGGGATAAAGGGAAGTTTGGCTAGGTGGATTCAGAATTGGTTTGCCCGCAGAAGGCAGAGGGTCGTGGTGGAGGGAGTACATTCGGATTGGAGGGTTGTGAGTAGTGGTGTCCCACGAGGATCTGTTCTGGGACCTCTACATGATTTTTATTAACGACCTGGATGTTGGGGTAGAAGGGTGGGTTGGCAAGTTTGCAGACGACACAAAGGTTGGTGGTGGTGTAGATAGTGTAGAGGGTTGTCGAAGTTTGCAGAGAGGTGCAGAAGTGGGCTGAGAAGTGGCAGATGGAGTTCAACACGGAGAAGTGTGAGGTGGTACACTTCGGAAGGACAAACTCCAAGGTAGAGTACAAAGTAAATGGCAGGATACTTGGTAGTGTAGAGGAGCAGAGGGATCTGGGGGTACATGTCCACAGATCACTGAAAGTTGCCTCACAGGTAGATAGAGTAGTTAAGAAAGCTTGTGGGATGTTAGCTTTCATAAGTCGAGGGATAGAGTTTAAGAGTCACGAGGTAATGATGCAGCTCTATAAAACTCTGGTTAGGCCACACTTAGAGTACTGTGTCCCGTTCTGGTTGCCTCACTATAGGAAGGATGTGGAAGTATTGGAAAGGGTACAGAGGAGATTTACCAGGATGTTGCCTGGTTTCGAGAGTATGGATTATGATCAGAGATTATGGAGCTTTGGAGAGAAGGAGGATGAGAGGAGACATGATAGAGGTATACAAGATATTAAGAGGAATAGATAGAGTGGATAACCACTGCCTCTTCCCCTGGGCACCACTGCTCAATACAAGAGGACATGGCTTTAAGGTAAGGAGTGGGAAGTTCAAGGGGAATATTAGAGGAAGGTTTTTTACTCAGTGAGTGGTTGGTGCGTGGAATACACTGCCTGAGCCAGTGGTGGAGGCAGATACACTAGTGAAATTTAAGAGACTACTAGACAGGTATATGGAGGAATTTAAGGTGGGGGGTTATATGGGAGGCAGGGTTTGAGGGTCGGCACAACAATGTGGGCCGAAGGGCCTATACTGTGCTGTACTATTCTATGTTCTATGTAAGGCTTGTAAATGGTTAGATGAGCAAGGTTATCTTGATTCAACAGTAGTCACACAAGTTCAACCCTCCCTCACGACCAAAGACAAACACTGCCTTCACTGTATCATAATACATAGGAGCAGAATAGGGCCAATCGTCATTGTCATTTCTTATGTGTCGTGTCATATCATTATCTTTCCATGATCATGATTGTTCTTGGCAACTTTTTCTGCAGAAGTGGTTTGCCATTGCCACCTTCTGGGCAGTGTCTTTACAAGACAGGTGACCCCAGCCATTATATCAATACCCTTCAGAGATTGCCTGGCGTCAGTGGTTGCATAATGAGGACTTGTGATATGCACCAGCTGCTCATATGACCATCCACCACCTGCTCGCACGGCTTCATGTGACCCTGATCGGGGTGAGGCTAAGCAGCTTGCCCAAGGGTGACCTGCAGTCTAACAGAAGGAAGGAGCGCCTTATACCTCCTTTGGTAGAGACGTATCTCCACCCCGTCACCTACATTCCATCATGGCTGATTTATTATCTCACTGGTTCTTCTGCCTTCTCCCTGTAACCTTACTAGTTAAGAACCTATCAACTTCAGCTTTATTTGTAAGGTTATATTCTCCACTTTTCTTGGCTATGCTCTTCAATCACAAACATCTTGCATCTTAGTGATAAGGTGGACTGGCAACTTTAGAAAGTGATGTCATCAGCAGATTGTATTCCTTGATATGTAAGTTCTTTGACAATGCTTGCATTATGAGCTGTGGGCAGTGTTCATGCGATGTCTGAAGAAATAGTCATGTCATCTATTGTAATTAATATAACGTTTTTAAGCAGATAGCGGAGTGCTGCCATGATTTAACCCTGTAGGTGTCTCAGCCAAGTGATATGTGGGGTGCCATTGTCTTAGTTTATTGATTTGCTCGGTTTCAGAGCTGATGAGTGAACTCCTTGCAGATTGAAAAGGTAAGGGTGTTGGGGCCCGAGGCGACATATGGGCCAATTCGGATCGCTGCTCTAAGACATTTACTCAGCTTTGCACTGAACTATGGGACTCTCTTTTTAGACTTTAGTTCAGAAACACTATCTGCTTGTAGTTACTGTTAGCATGATTTTTTTATCATTGCACATTGGGTTTTTGACGTTCTTTTATGGATTTTTTTATGGGCTTGATGTGGTTTTTATTCTCTGCACATTGGGTGTGAGTCTTTTTCTTATTTACATATATGGGATTTATTTTTGGGCTTTTTTGTTTTGTGACTGCCTGTTAGAAAATGAATTTCAAGGTTGTATAAGGGATACCAACTCTATCTCAGTCTTAAATGGCCTTACCCCTTATTTCTGAGCCTGTGACTCTGGATCTGGACTCTTCAGCCTGGGAACATTTTTCATGAAGAGTCTCGGCCTGCAACGTCAACTGTTTACTCTTTTCCATAGATACTGCCTGGCCCACTGAGTTCCTCCAGCATTTTGTATGTGTTGCTGGGAAAATATTTTCTTTTAATGCACATATTAAAACGTCTTTTTCATTGAGGTGTCCTCATAATCTTGGAAATTCTGGAGAATCTGTTGTAGGCTATTCAGTCTTCTGCCATCAGTCAGTGTGGTGAATGTTTGTTGTGCTCTATCAAAGTCAAAAAATCCCTAGGTAAGGTGAGCCAAACGTCACACAGTACTCCAGGTGCAGTCACATCAAGGCCCCATACAATAGCTGTATAATGCTTTTACTTCTGTATTCAATCCTGTAGTAATTAAATCTAATTATTTGTGACACTTGCCTTTTGTTACATTTGTTACCTTATGTGATTTGTTTACACAGTCCCCTTGAACCTCAACATTACCCAACCTTTTCTGTTTAGTGTAGCTAAGTTCACATTTTTCCACATGTTGATTTGCTACATTCTTGCCCACTCACTCTGCTAGTCCATATCCCCTTGAAGACTAGTCTTCCTACTAATTTACAATTCCACCTCATTTTGTATCAAGAAACTTCGAAATATAGCATTTGATCCCTTCAGTTAAATCATGGATATTGATCATGAAAATGTCAATAAATAGATCCATTTATTCCCACCCTTTAAATTGTCTGATAAGCTATTCTCAATCTTAGTATACCATAAGACCATAAGACAAAGGAGCAGAAGTAGGCCGTTCGGCCCATCGAGTCTGCTCCACCATTTTATCATGAGCTGATCCATTTTCTCCTATTTAGTCCCACTCCCCTGCCTTCTCACCATAACCTTTGATGTCCTGGCTACTCAGATACCTATCAATCTCTGCCTTAAATACACCCAATGACTTGGCCTCCACTGCTGCCTGTGGCAACAAATTCCATAGATTCACCACCCTCTGACTAAAAAAATTTCTTGGCATTTCTGTTCTGAAAGGGCGCCCTTCAATCCTTAAGTCATGCCCTCTCGTACTAGACTCCCCCATCATGGGAAACAACTTTGCCACATCCACTCTGTATACAAATGACCTGGATGAAAATATAGGTGCATAGGTAGGTAAATTTGTGGATGAAACCAAGATTGGTGGAGTTGTGGATAGTGTAGAAGACTGGCAAAGAATACAGCAGGATATAGCTCAGTTGCAGATATGGGCTGAGAAATGGCAGAAGTTGTTCACTCAGATAAATGTGGGGTGTTGCACCTCAGTAGGGCAAATATAAGGAGACAGTACACTGTTAAGGACAAGGTCCTTCACAAGTGTTTCTGAGCAGAGAGATCTTGGGATCCAAGTTCATAGCTCCTTGAAAGTAGCTACATACGTTGGTAAGGTGGCTAAGAAGGCTTATGGAATGCTTGCTTTTGTTAGTCAAGGCATTGAGTTCAAAAGTCAGGAGGTTATGTTGCAACTTTATAAAACTCAGGTTAGGCCACCTCTGGAGTATTGTTTAAACGCAAAAAACAGGAATTCTGCAGATGCTGGAAATTCAAGCAACATACATCAAAGTTGCTGGTGAACGCAGCAGGCCAAGCAGCATCTATAGGAAGAGGCACAGTCGACGTTTCAGGCCGAGACCCTTCGTCAGGACTAACTGAAGGAAGAGTGAGTAAGGGATTTGAAAGCTGGAGGGGGAGGGGGAGATGCAAAATGATAGGAGAAGACAGGAGGGGGAGGGATAGAGCCGAGAGCTGGACAGGTGATAGGCAAAAGGGGATACGAGAGGATCATGGGACAGGAGATCCGGGAAGAAAGACAAGGAGTGGGGGGGTGACCCAGAGGATGGGCAAGAGGTATATTCAGAGGGAGGGAGAAAAAGGAGAGTGAGAGAAAGAATGTGTGCATAAAAATGAGTAACAGATGGGGTACGAGGGGGAGGTGGGGCCTTAGCGGAAGTTAGAGAAGTCGATGTTCATGCCATCAGGTTGGAGGCTACCCAGACGGAATATAAGGTGTTCCCCTCGTTCCCCATCTGTTCACCTTATATTCCGTCTGGGTAGCCTCCAACCTGATGGCATGAACATCGACTTCTCTAACTTCCGCTAAGGCCCCACCTCCCCCTCGTACCCCATCTGTTACTCATTTTTATGCACACATTCTTTCTCTCACTCTCCTTTTTCTCCCTCTGTCACTCTGAATATACCTCTTGCCCATCCTCTGGGTCACCCCCCCCCGTCTTTCTTCCCGGACCTCCTGTCCCATGATCCTCTCGTATCCCCTTTTGCCTATCGCCTGTCCAGCTCTCGGCTCTATCCCTCCCCCTCCTGTCTTCTCCTATCATTTTGCATCTCCCCCTCCCCCTCCAGCTTTCAAATCCCTTACTCACTCTTCCTTCAGTTAGTCCTGACGAAGGGTCTCGGCTTGAAACGTCGACTGCGCCTCTTCCTATAGATGCTGCTTGGCCTGCTGCGTTCACCAGCAACTTTGATGTATGTTGTCTGGAGTATTGTGTCCAGTTCTGATTGTCCCACTATAGGAAGGATGTTGAGGCTTTGGAGAGGGTGCAGAAGAGGTTTACCAGGATTCTGCCTTATTTAAAGGAATGTGCTATCTTGAGAGGTTGGATAAACTTGGGTTGTTTTCTCTGGAATATTGGAGGCTGAGGAGGGATCTGAATTGAATTGAATTGAGTTTATTTCTTACATCCTTCACATACATGAGTAAAAATCTTTATGTTACGTCTGTCTAAATGTGCAATTTATAGTAATTTATAATAAATAGTATGTAGAACAGGACAGTCAATATAACAGAAATACAGTTGTGTCAGCATGAATTAAGCAGTCTGGTGGCCTGGTGGAAGAAGCTGTCCTGGAGCCTTTAGGTCCTGGCTTTTATGCTGTGGTACCGTTTCCCGGACGGTAGCAGCTGGAATAGATTATGGTTGGGATGGTTTGGGTCACTAATGATCCTACAGGCCCTTTTTACACACCTGCCCTTGTAATTGTCCTGAATCATGGGAAGTTCACAACTATAGATGCGCTGGGCTGTCCTTACCATTCTCTGCAGAATCCTGCGATTAAGGGAGGTACAGTTCCCATACCAGGCAGTGATGCAGCCAGTCAGGATACCTTCAACAGGACCCCACCACTAAGCACATCTTTCCCTCTCCACCCCCCTCTGCTTTCTGCAGGGATTGGTCCCACCGTGACCCCCCGGTCCACACATCCCTCCCCATGGATCTCCCACCTGGCACTTATCCCTGTAAGCGCAAGTCCTACACCTCCTCTCTTGCCACCATTCAGGGCCCCAAACAGTACTTCCAAGTGAGGCAACACTTCACTTGTGAGTCTGTTGGGGTCATCTAGTGCTCTCGGTGCGGCCTCCTCTACATCGGTGAAACTCGACGCAGATTGGGGGACCGCTTCGTTGAGCACCTCCGCTCTGTCCGCCAAAACAGACAGGATCTCCCAGTAGCCGCCCACTTCAACTCTGCTTCCCATTCCCATTCAGATATGTCCATACATGGCCTCCTCTACTGCCATGATGAGGCTAAACTCAGATTGGAGGAGCAACACCTCTTATACCGTCTAGGTAGTCTCCAGCCCCTTGGTATGAACATAGAACTCTCTCACTTCCGGTAATTCCCTCCCCCTTCATTCCCCTATCCCTATTTCACTCTGCCCCCTCCCCTAGCTGCCTATCACCTCCCTCATGGTTCCGCCTCCTTCTACTACCCATTGTGTTTTCCCCTATTCTTTCTTCACCTTTCCTGTCTATCACCTCCCTGCCTGCCCTCCCCCACCCCTTTATCTTTCCCCTTACTGGTTTTTCACCTGGAACCTACCAGCCTTCTCCTTCCCACCCTCCCCCCACCTTCTTTATAGGGCCTCTGCCCCTTCCCTCTACACTCCTGACGAAGGGTTCCGGACCGAAACATCGACCGATCTTTTCCATGGATGCTGCCCGACCTGCTGAGTTCCTCCAGCGTGTTGTGAGTGTTGCTTTGACCCCAGCATCTGCAGATTATTTTTTGTTTAGGATGCTCTCAATTGTGTCCCTGTAGAAAGTTCTTTGGATTTTCGTGCCTTCTTCACCATGCAGCTGGTGTGTACAGACTACATGAGGTCCTCGGTGATGTGGATGCTGAGGAATTTAAAGCTGTTAGCCCTCTTAATCCCAGATCCATTGATATCAGTAGGGGTTAGCCCATCTCCATTCCTCCTGTAATCCACAACCAGCTCCTTTGTTTTTGCAACATTGAGGGGGGAGAGGTGGTTTACTTGACACCACTGTGTCAGAGAGATGCCTTCTTCCCTGTAGGCCACCTCGTTATTGATTGAGATAAGGCCAATCAATGTAGTGTCGTCAGCAAATGTAATTAGCCGATTAGAGCTGTGGGTGGCCACACAGTCATGGGTATACAGGGAGTAAAGGCGAGGATTTAGTACACAGCCCTGAGAGGCTCCAGTGTTGAGAGTCAGAGGGGTGGAGGTGAGCAAGCCCACTCTTACCACCTGCCGGCGATCTGACAGGAAGTCCAGGATCCAGCTGCACAAGGCACGGTCAAGGCTGAGGTCTCTGTATAAAATGCACAACTGTGTAAATCATAGTGCACTTGCAGTCATCAGATGATCTACCCTAGATTGCAGTAGTAACCATTGGAGAATTTTGCCTGCAAATTCTTCAGTTGGATGAAGAATTTGCTGGCAAAATTCTTCAACTGCTTTTCCTCAGTTCTAAATCTTTGTTAATGAAACAGAATAATCTGATACAAATGGCATGGAGTAGAATATAAATTCTGAGCCTAAAATGATAAAAATATACTTTGCTTATATTGAGTCTGTAATCTTGCTGGCAACTCCTCTGGCATCTGCTGTGTGTGTCACTGATTCTTTGATTTGTTGATGTTGACTTGAAACCTTATTATCTTTAGGGTCCATTTACAATTGAAAGCATGTTGGAAATTAAAAGACAGTCTCACATGAGATCAGACATACAGCAGTATATCACAGGAAGAGGTTCATTCCATTGAGTTCATGACAGTAATCGTTTTAATCCTTCATTTGTAAAAGTAATCCTTCTACCCACTATTTATTTTCTTCAAGTTTTATCCAACCCATTTTTGATGTCTACGGCGAAAAAAACTATTGGACAGTATATTCAGAAACCTGACCATTGGCTTTTCCTTATGTGACCTCTTTGTCAGTGACCTAACGCTGTATGGTATTGGCTAATGCTGTTGGTTATTGATGTCAGAATCAATCACCAAATGTCAATAACTAGATGTTAAGTATTGTCATGTTTCATATAATTTGAAGTAGAGTGTGAGAGAGTGAGACATTGTTGCAAGGTAGGAGCCATCTAAGAGGAACAGGTCTTGTTGGGAGTGAGTTTTATTTGAGCCAGTAAAAGGAAGGGAAGTGTAAATGGAGTGCCATTGTTGGAGTGGGTCATTGGGAAGCTTTGGCTCAACAGACTTGGGCAAGCAGAGGCAGAGGTTCTGAGTAAGTTTCTAGAACTTTTTTTTCTTTCTATGTTTTCTGTGTAGTACAGATCTAGTGCCCTGAGAATGGGTCCAGAGTTAGGTGCACGTTCTTTGAATGAGATGTGGGAATCTGAGGGACTTTCAGTGTTCCTGTGATAACTACACCTACACAAAGTGTATTGAGTTGCAGCTCCTTAGAGAACATATTAAGGAACTGGAGCTGCAGCTTGATGATCTTCAGCTCATATGGGAGAATGAGGAGATGGTAGACAGGAGCTACAGGCAAATAGTCACACCGAAGTTGCAGGAGGCAGGTAGCTGGGTGAGTGTTAGGATAGGGAAGGGAATAAGCAGTCAGTGCAGAGTACCCCTGTGGCTGTTCCCCTCAATAATAAGTATACAGCTTTGGGTACTGTGTGTATGTTGGGGGGGGGAAGCAGAAATGACCAACCAGGAGGAAGTCACAGCAACTGGATCTCTGGAACAGAGTCTCGTTCTGTGTTTCAGAAGGGAAGCAGGGTTAACAGGAGTGGAGTACATTGCTCAGGGTTGACAATGGCTGTTATGTCCTAGCTGTCTAGATATGCAAACGAGGGCAGTACAACGAGTACAAGCTGCCCTTCCCTAAGCATCTGATGAACCCAAAGGAATGGCAGAGACATACAGTTTGGTACCAACAGCGTTGCAGGTATTGTCAGTCACCATTGAACACAATATAAGCCCACCGAGTCCGCTCCACCATTTCATCATGGCTGATCCCACATCCCATCCACCCCCATACACCTGCCCTCTCACCATATCCTGTGATGCCCTGACCAATCAGGAATCTATCAACTTCTGCTTTGAATATACCCACAGACTTGGTCTCCACCACAGTCTATGGCATAGCATTCCACAGATTCACCACTCTTTCACTAAAAAAATTCTTCCTTCTGTTCTAAAGGGTCACCCCTCAATTTTGATACTGTGCCCTCTAGTTCTGGACACCTCCACCACAGGAAACATCCTCTCCAGATCCACCTTATCTAGTCTTTTCAACATTGAGTAGGTTTCAATGAGATTCCCACACATTCTTCTAAATTCCAGTGAATTCAGGCCCAAAGCTGCCAAATGCTCCTCATATGATATTCATTCCTGAAATAATCCTCATGAACCTCCCCTGGACTCTCTCCAGTGAGAATACATCCTTTCTGAGATGGGCCCAAAACTGTTGACAGTACTTCAAGTGTGGCCTGACTGGTGTCTTATAAAGCCTCTGCATAATCTCCTTGTTTCTATATTCTAGTCTCCTTGAAGTAAATGTCAACATTGCATTTGCCTTCTTTACCACAGACACAACCTGTGAATTAACCTTCTGGGAGTCTTGCACGAGGACTCCTAAGACCCTCTACATCTCTGATGTTTGAATTTTCTCCCCATTTAGATAATAGTCTGCACTATTATTCCTTTTACCAAAGTGCATTAC
Organism: Mobula hypostoma; assembly: GCF_963921235.1. NCBI lineage: Eukaryota > Metazoa > Chordata > Chondrichthyes > Myliobatiformes > Myliobatidae > Mobula > Mobula hypostoma. The sequence goes on along the minus strand of NC_086100.1, from coordinate 93,594,485 downwards.
CATACATTTCCCAGCTGTATTCCATCTGCTACTTTTTTGCCCATTCTTCCAATTTCTCTATGTCCTGTTGCAATCTCATTGCTTCTTCAGCACTATCACCTATCTTCATATCATCCACAGACTTTGCCACAAAGCCATCAATTCCTCTATCTAAATCATTGACAAACAATGTGAAAAATAGCGGCCCCAATCCTGACCCCTGAGGAACACCACTAGTCACTGGCAGCCAATCAGAAAAGGCCCCCTTTATTCGCACTTATGCCTCCTACCTGTCAGCCATGCCAGAATATTTCCTTTAACACCATAGGATTTTGTCTCATTAAGCAGCCTCATGTGTGGCACCTTATCAAATGTCTTCTGAAAATCTAAGTAAATTGCATCCACTGCCTCTCCTTTGTCCACCTTGCTTATTACTTCCTCGAAGAATTCTAACAGATTTGTCAGGCGAGATTTCCCCTAAGGACATTAAGGACATCCTGAACGCTAAAAAGAGGGCGTTTAGAGATGGAAATAGGGAGGAGCTGAGGGCAATACAGGGGGACCTGAAAGCAGGATCTGGGAGGCTAAAGACAGGTACAGGAGGAAGCTTGAGTGGAAACTCAGGCAGAACAACATGAGAGAGGTCTGGAGGGAGATGAGGACCATCACTGGGTTCCGGCAAACTAGTAACAGAGGAGCTGAAGGCAGTGTGGACAGGGCCAACGAACGTAACCTGTTCTTTAACAGATTTGACACTGTGACCCCTGCCCATCCCCCACATGAGCCATCTGTTGTTGGTCCCCAACCAACACATATTCCACTCTCCCCTCCCACCCCTCCTCACAGTCCCCCACCCTGCTCTCATGACTATAACCCCTCCCCCACATGAAACCACTACGGTGGTTTCACGGCTGAACAGGTGAGAAGGCAGCTGAAACATCTGCAGGACCGGATGGTGTCCGTACCAGGGTGCTCAAAGCCTGTGCCCCTCAGCTATGTGGAGTACTTCGCCATGTATTCAACCTGAGCCTGAGGCTCCGGAGGGTTCCTGTACTGTGGAAGATGTCCTGCCTCATCCCTGTGCCGAAGATGCCGCGCCCCAGCGTCCTCAGTGACTACAGACCGGTGGCATTGACCTCCCACGTCATGAAGACCCTGGAGAGACTTGTTCTGGAGCTGCTCTGGCCTATGGTCAGGCCACACTTAGATCCCCTCCAGTTCGCCTACCAGCCCCGACTAGGAGTTGAGGATGCCATTGTCTACCTGCTGAACCGTGTCTATGCCCACCTGGACAAGCCAGCGAGTACTGTGAGGGTCATGTTTTTTGACTTCTCCAGTGCGTTCAACACCATCCGCCCCGCTCTGCTGGGGAGGAAGCTGACAGCGATGCAGGTGGATGCTTCCCTGGTATCATGGATTCTTGATTACCTGACTGGCAGACCACAGTAGAAACATAGAAACATAGAAAATAGGTGCAGGAGTAGGCCATTTGGCCCTTCGAGCCTGCACCGCCATTCAGTATGATCATGGCTGATCATCCAACTCAGAACCCTGTACTTGCCTTCTCTCCATACCCCCTGATCCCTTTAACCACAAGGGCCATATCTAACTCCCTCTTAAATATAGCCAATGAACTGGCCTCAACTGTTTTCTGTGGCAAAGAATTCCACAGATTCACCACTCTCTGTGTGAAGAAGTTTTCCCTAATCTCGGTCCTAAAAGGCTTCTCCTTTATCCTCAAACTGTGACCCCTCATTCTGGACATCCCCAACATCGGGAACAATCTTCCTGCATCAAGCCTGTCCAATCCCTTTAGGATTTTACACGTTTCAATCAGATCCCCCCTCAATCTTCTAAATTCTAACGAGTATAAGCCTAGTTCATCCAGTCTTTCATCATATGAAAATCCTGCCATCCCAGGAATCAATCTGGTGAACCTTCTTTGTACTCCCTCTATGACAAGGATGTCTTTCCTCAGAATAGGGGACCAAAACTGAACACAATACTCCAGGTGTGGTCTCACCAAGGCCTTGTACAACTGCAGTAGTACCTCCCTGCTCCTGTACTCGAATCCTCTCGCTATAAATGCCAGCATACCATTCACCTTTTTCACCGCCTGCTGTACCTGCATGCCCACTTTCAATGACTGGTGTATAATGACACCCAGGTCTCGTTGCACCTCCCCTTTTCCTAATCGGCCACCATTCAGATAATAATCTGTTTTCCTGTTTTTGCCACCAACGTGGATAACCTCACATTTATCCACATTAAATTGCATCTGCCATGAATTTGCCCACTCACCTAACCTATCCAAGTCACCCTGCATCCTCTTAGCATGCTCCTCACAGCTAACACTGCCGCCCAGCTTCGTGTCATCTGCAAACTTGGAGATGCTGCATTTAATTCCCTCATCCAAGTCATTAATATATATTGTAAACAACTGGGGTCCCAGCACTGAGCCTTGCGGTACCCCACTAGTCACTGCCTGCCATTCTGAAAAGGTCCCGTTTATTCCCACTCTTTGCTTCCTGTCTGCCAACCAATTCTCTGTCCACATCAATACCTTACCCCCAATACTGTGTGCTTTAAGTTTGCACACTAATCTCCTGTGTGGGACCTTGTCAAAACCCTTTTGAAAATCCAAATATACCACATCCACTGGTTCTCCCCTATCCACTCTACTAGTTACATCCTCAAAAAATTCTATGAGATTCGTCAGACATGATTTTCCTTTCACAAATCCATGCTGACTTTGTCCGATGATTTCACCGCTTTCCAAATGTGCTGTTATCACATCTTTGATAACTGACTCTAGCAGTTTCCCCACCACCGATGTTCAGCTAACCAGTCTATAATTCCCTGGTTTCTCTCTCCCTCCGTTTTTAAAAAGTGGGGTTACATTAGCCATCCTCCAATCCTCAGGAACTAGTCCAGAATCTAAAGAATTTAAAAAAATTATCACTAATGCATCCACTATTTCTTGGGCTACTTAAGCACTCTGGGATGCAGACCATCTGGCCCTGGGGATTTATCTGCCTTTAATCCCTTCAATTTACCTAACACCACTTCCCTACTTTTGCAACACTGTGTGTCCGACAGAGTGATCAGCAGCACTGGGGCTCCACAGGGAACTGTCTTGTCTCCCTTTCTCTTCACCATTTATACCTCGGACTTCAACTGCTGCACAGAATCTTGTCATCTTCAGAAGTTTTCGGACAACATAGTTGGATGCATCGGCAAGGGAGATGAGGTTGAGTACAGGGCTACGGTAAGAAACTTTATATCAGATGGTGTGAGCAGAATTATCTGCAGCTTAATGTGAAAAAGACTAAGGAGCTGGTGGTAGACCTGAGGAGAGCTAAGGTACCGGTGACCTCTGTTTCCATCCAGGGGGTCAGTGTGGACATGGTGGAGGATTACAAATACCTGGGGATACGAATTGACAATAAACTGGACTGGTCAAAGAATACTGAGGCTGTCTACAAGAAGGGTCAGAGCCGTCTCTATTTCCTGAGGAGACCGAGGTCCTTTAACATCTGCCGGACGATGCTGAGGATGTTCTACGAGTCTGTGGTGGCCAGTGCTATCATGTTTGCAGTTGTGTGCTGGGGCAGGGTTTCAGATTTCTGGATCATGGGGATTTTTGGGAAACTGTAAATAGGATGGGTTACACCTAAACCTGAGGGGGACTCATGTCCCTGTGGATACATTTGCTAGAGTGGTTGGTGAAGGCTAATTTGGTAAAGGGATAGAAACTGGAGCGATAGGGATAAGGATGGGGCACTTGGTATACAAATAGATGAAGTGTGTAGTGAGACTGAAGAAGGAAGGCAGATGATAGGAATTGAAGTGTAACATGGGGGGGAAATCGAAAAGGATGATGACTACAGGACTGAAAGTGTCATATTTGAATGCCAGGAGTATACGGAATAAGGTCTTGTAGTGCAGTTAGAGATTGGCAGGTAAGACTCTAGGTATTACTGAGTCGTAGCTGAAGGAATATCGTATGTGGAAGCTTACTATCAGAGAATAAACATTGTATTGAAAGGATAGGCAGATTGGCAAAGGGAATGGGGTAGCTCTGTTGGTTAAAAAATGACCTTGAGGAAAGTTAGCATAGAAATAGCAGGGGCTCTGACAGAAATATTTCAGGTCATTAGAAATGGGGATGGTGCCGGAGGATTGGCATATTGCTCATGTGGTTCTATTATTTAGATTTAGATTTAGATTATGAAGACAGGCAGTCCTCTTTTATTGTCATTTAGTAATGCATGCATTAAGAAATGATACAATATTTCCTCCGGTGTGATATCACAAAACACAAGACAGACCAAGACTGAAAAAACTAACAAAACCACATAATTATAATATATAGTTACAACAGTGCAACAATACCATAACTTGATGGTAAAAAGTTCAGAGTCTTTCAAATGTCCCACATCTCACATCTCACGCAAATGGGAGAAGGAAGAAAGACTTTCCCTGCCATGCCCGACCACAGTCCGACTCTGAGTCATCCGAAAACTTTGAGCCTCCGATCAGCTCTCCGACACCGAGTACTGAGCGCCATCTCTGTCTGAGCGATTCAACCTCAATCTCGGTCGCCAACAGCAGGCAAAGCCGAGGATTTTGAGGATTTTTAACAACAGCAGTGAACTGGCGTTTCAGAAATTTCTCCAGATGTTCCTCTGTGCTTTCACATCTATCTCCATCAAATCAGAATTGTCCACAGCCCCTGTTTAACGGATACGATATCATTTTTCACCGGAGGGCTGCGCAGGCATGGCGCGCTGCTCTCTCTCCCCCCGCCTTAAGAAGGGTTCTAAGAATAAACCTGGCAATTATCGGCCTGTGAGTTTGACGTCAGTGGTGAGTAAATTGATGGAAGTATTCTTAGAGATGGTATATGTAATTATCTGGATAGACGGGTCTGATTAGGAACAGTCAACATGGATTTGTGCGTGGAAGGTCATGTTTGACAAACCTTATTGAATTTTTTGGTGAGGTTACTAAGAAAGTTGATGAGGGTAAAGCGGTGGATGTTGTCTATATGGACTTCAGTAAGGCCTTTGACAAGGTTCCACACTGAAGGTTAGTTAGGAAAGTTCAATCGTTAGGCATTAATATGGAAGTAGTAAAATGGATTCAGCAGTGGCTAGATGGGAGACGCCAGAGAGTATTGGTGGATAACTGTGTCGGTGTGTAGCAGTGTGCCTCAGGGATCTGTACTGGGTCCAATGTTTTTTGTCATATATATTAGTGATCTGGATGATGGAGTAGTAAATTGGATTAGTAAGTATGCAGATGATACTAAGATAGGTGGTGTTGTGGATGACGAGGTAGGTTTTCAAAGCTTGCAGAGAGATTTAGGCCAGTTAGAAGAGTGGGCTGAAAGATGGCAAATGGAGTTTAATGCTGAAAAATGTGAGGTGCTACATTTTGGTAGGACTAATCAAAGTAGGACATGCATGGTAAATGGTAGGGCATTAAAGAATGCTGTAGAACAGAGGGATCTAGGAATAATGGTGCATAGTTCCCTAAGGTGGAATCTCATGTGGATAGGGTGGTGAAGGAAGCTTTTGGTATGCTGGCCTTTATTATTCAGAGCATTGAGTATAGGAGTTGGGATGTAATGTTGAAATTGTGTAAGGCATTGGTAAGGCCAAACTTGGAGTATTGTGTACAGTTCTGGTCACCGAATTATAAGAAAGATGTCAATAAAATTGAGAGAGTACAGAGGAAGTTTAGTAAAATGTTGCCTCTTCTAAGTTACAGAAAAAGGTTGAACATGTTAGGTTTTTATTCTTCGAAGCATAGAAGGTTGAGGGGGGACTTGATAGAGGTGTTTAAAATTATGAGCGGGATTGATAGAGTTGACGTGGATAGGCTTTTTCCATTGAGAGTGGGGAAGATTCAAAGAGGACATGAGTTGAGAGTTAAAGGGCAAAAGTTTAGGGGTAACCTGAGGGGGAAGTTCTTTACTCAGAGAGTGGTAGCTGTGTGGAACGAGCTTCCAGCAGAAGTGGTTGAGGCAGGTTCGATGTTGTCGTTTAAAGTTAAATTGCATAGATATATGGACAGGAAAGGAATGGAGGGTTATGGGCTGAGTGCAGGTCGGTGGGACTAGGAGAGAGTAAGAGTTCAGCATGGACTGGAAGGGCCGAGATGGCCTGTTTCCGTGCTGTAATTGTTATATGGTTAAGTAAGAGGCAGAATAGACAAGGGAGATTCAGTGGATGTTCTTTACTTGGATTTTCAGAAGGCTTTTGACAAGGTACAGCACATGAGGATGCTAAACAAGATAAAATCCATGGTATTACAGGAAGGATACCAGCACGGATGGAAGACTTGATGACTGGCAGAAGGTGAAGTGTCAGAATAAAGTGTTGAATATTTTGGTTGGCTGCCAGTAACAATTGTTCCGCAGGGGTCGGTGTTGGGACCATCTCACGATTCAGTGAGCAGTAGGTGTAGTGTATATGGATTTCAGCAAGGTATTTGATAAGGCTGTCAGAAGTTACAGTGGGACATTGATGGGATGCAAAACTGGGCTGAGAAGTGGCAGATGAAGTTCAACCCATATAAGTGTGAAGTGGTTCATTTTTGTAGGTCAAATATGATGGCAGAATATAGTATTAATGGTACCCCATGCAAGGTTAATTGAGAAAGTAAGGAGGCATGGGATCCAAGGGGACATTGCTTTGTGGATCCAGAATTGGCTTGCCCATAGAAGGCAAGAAGTGGTTGTAGACGAGTCATATTCTGCATGGAGGTCAGTAACTGGTAGTGTGCCTCAGGGATCTGTTCTGGGACCCCTTGACTTCATGATTTTTATAAATGACCTGGATGAGGAAGTTGAGGGATGGGTTAGTAAATTTGCTGATGACACAAAGGTTGGGGGTGTTGTGGATAGTGTGGAGGGCTGTCAGAAGTTACAGTGGGACATTGATGGGATGCAAAACTGGGCTGAGAAGTGGCAGATGAAGTTCAACCCATATAAGTGTGAAGTGGTTCATTTTTGTAGGTCAAATATGATGGCAGAATATAGTATTAATGGTAAGATTTTTAGTAGTGTGGAGGATCAGAGGGTTCTTGGGGTCCGAGTCCATAGGACACTCAAAGCTGCTGTGCAAGTTAACTCTGTGGTTAAGAAGGCATATGGTGCATTGGCCTTCATCAACCCTGGGATTGAGTTTAAGAGCCAAGAGTTAATGTTACAGCTATATTAGGCCCTAGTCAGATCCAACTAAGAGTACTGTGCTCAGTTCTGGTCACCCCACTACAGGAAGGATGTGGAAACCCTAGAAAGGGTGCAGAAGAGACTTACAAGGATGTTGCATGGATTGGGGAGCATGCCTTATGAGAATAGGTTGAGTAAACTCGGCCTTTTCTCTTTGGAACGACGGAGGATGAGCGGTGACCTGATGGAGGTGTATAAGATGATGAGAGGCATTGATCGTGTGGATAGTCAGAGGCTTTTTCCCAGGGCTGAAATGGCTAGCTCGAGAGGGCAGTTTTAAGGTGCTTAGAAGTAGGTACTGAGGAGATGTCAGGGGTAAGTTTTTTATGCAGAGAGTGGTGAGTGCGTGGAATGGGCCGCTGGCAACGGTGGTGGAGGCTGATAGGATAGGGTCATTTTGAGAGACTCCTGGATAGGTACATGGAGCTTAGAAAAATAGAGGGCTGTGGGTAACCCAAGGTAATTTCTAAAGTACGTACATGTTCGGCACAGCATTGTGGCCCGAAGGGCTTGTATTGTGTTGTAGGGGTTCTGTGTTTCCTGTAAGTGCTCCTGCACCTCCCTTGTCTATACCTTTTTGGCCCTCACTACTGGTGCTGTAGTTCTCAGTCTCTGCGTATACTCGGGAAGTAGAAGGACAGCCAGATGATCAGACTTTCCAAACTGTTGCCCTGGGATAGCACAGTAAGCTGTGATCTCCTACAGCAGTTAAAATGGACGACACGATCACGAATTGTTCCAGGTTGGGTTAGCAGGACTGGGACAGCACCGCAATGTTTATACACCACAAGGAACTGATTATAAAGCATACTCCACCTCTTCTGCTTTTGAATGATTCAACAGTCCTATTTTAGAGTGTGTGTTGGCGCATGGCCAAGTGGTTAAGGCGTTCGTCTAGTGATCTGAAGGTCACTAGTTCGAGCCTTGGCTGAGGCAGCGTGTTGTGTCCTTGAGCAAGGCACTTAACCACACATTGCTCTACGACGACACCAGTGCCAAGCTGTATGGGTCCTAATGCCCTACCCTTGGACAACATCGGTGGCGTGGAGAGGGGAGACTTGTAGCATGGGCAACTGCCGGTCTTCCATACAACCTTGCCCAGACCTGCGCCCTGGAAACCCTGCAAATCCATGGTCTCACGGGACTAACGGATGCCTATATCTTGGAGTGTATTGCAAAACTATCAAGCTGTATCTCTGTGCCCAGAATGGCAGGGGATAACTAAGATTCCATGAAACAAAAAATGTGCCATTTTAATGCCCATCTGGTACAGCAATCTAGCTCTGAGATCTTAGAGCGGCTGTATATTTGCCTGCAAAATGGTTGGTATTGGTAGCTGAATGCCAAATTTCCTTAGATGAACTTTTAAACCAGAACGCATCCTTTCTTCCGCAGTCTTTAAAGGAGCCCGTGCCAGCAACCAGAGTCCGTTCAAGTTCTGTTGACTTTGATTAGCGAAAATTTTTTTTACCGTTTGGGTCTTTTGAAGAACATCAGGGTAGGTGAGTCCCCAGGGCCTGATGGGATATACCTCAGTTTATTGAGAGAAGCAGGAGATGAAATTTTCATGTCCTCTATTGCCACAGGCCAGTTCCCTAAGGACTGGCAAGGAGCCTACATTGTTCCTTAGTTCTGTTATGTACCCCGTAACGGTTTAAAGAACCAACAGAAATCGAACACATCTGGAGTCTGTTTTGCTGTTAAGTAACACTACTTTATTAGTAACTATGCAATATAGTAATATAAGACGAACAGGTTTGTAGAGTTTATGCATATATTGGTGTGGAAACAGAAAACCCAAACCTCTTCAAGCTTAGGTGGTAAGTGATACAGTCTTATGATGGTTGGTAAACGAAGTCAGTTCAGTTTGTGTTATTGAGTTGAGTAGAATTGAGAGAGAGTGAGATGTTTGTAATCCAAAGGCGAATGTTGTGAGAAGGCAATTATGTCGATATTCCACAGATTCCACGACAGTAATGCAAGATAATAATAATAGGTTTTATCTCCGAAGTTGTTCCACTCCACACACGAGATATCAGTGGCAGTGATCTTCAACGAATATCCTTTCAACACAAGTGGTACCACACCCGAATTCAGTTACGGGACATCTCAAAGTGGTGGCCACAGAATACTCCAACAGAATCCACATATGGAGTATCACCAACAGTAGCTTATCATAAAGGGTACCCTCTTCAAGGGAACCACCACCCATGCAAGGTTCGACACACTGGTAGGTTACACAAGGTTTCCCCAAACACACAACGTGATAGCCACTTATCCAGTTCCACGACCTACGAAATAACTCCAACAGTGATTTGCCACAGGGATGCCTTCCTTTATTGAACTACCACACCCAGACAAAGGGTAAATACACACATGGTAATCACAAAGGTTTTCTCCTCACCAGAGAACCCACTCCTGTAGATTAACGAAGTGACAATCACACTTTCGTAGTTGAATGGAAACAAACTCACCCTCACAGGCTACTTCGAGAGAGAGTCCAAACAGTGATCTCTTTGTCACTGGGTTTCTTCTGTTTCAAACCTATCTCTCCTCTCTTCTCTTCCTGCAAACTTGTTCCAGTTGCAGAAAACTTGTGAGAGTCATTTATCAATATTCAGGATCGATCTCAGCTCACCCCTCTTGGGCTACTGAAAGTTTAGACCAGCGACCGACTCACTGGTGTCTTCCATTGACCGAATCCACCTTGACTCTAACTGTGTGTGTTGGTGTGTCCTTGTATATTCAAAACGAGCTGCAGAGAAACTATAACTCTCTCTCTCTCTCTCTCTCTCTCTCTCTCTGTCTCTCTCTGTCTCTGTTTCTGTTTCTGTCTCTGTCTCTGTCTCTGTCTCTGTCTCTGTCTCTGTCTCTGTCTCTGTCTCTGTCTCCTGAAGCAGTGTCCAAAAGTCAATCTCATTCTCCTGGTGTTTTAAAGTGACAGTCCACAGAAAATATGAACCCCAGGGGTATATAACAGTTCCAAGAAGGGAAGTGTGAGTAATCCTGAAAATTATAGCCTGGTAAATCTCACATAAATGTTAGGGAAGCTATTGAAGAGGAAACTTAGGTTTTACTTCATGGGCATTTGGAAAAGGATGGTGGATTAGGGGTAGACAGCATTGCATTTTGTGGGACAAGTTGTGCTTACGAAGTTGATTAATTTTTTTTGAGGAGGCGATGAAGATAGAGCAGTGCATGTCTATATGGATTTTATAAGACATTTTACAAGGTCCTTCATGGTAGGCTTATCCACAAGATAAGTATGCATGGAATCCATGGTGACTTGGATTTTTGGATTCAGAATTGGCTTGCCCATAGTAAGCAATGTGTAGTAGTTGATGGGTCCTATTCTGAGTGAAGCTCTGTGACTGGTAGTATTCTATAGGGATCCGTATTGGGACTGATATATATGAATGACTTTGATGGAAAACATGCATGGGTATGTTAATAGTGTTAATATATATGTAGCATGCACTGTACAAATGCCTTGGGCACATGTATATGGCTAGGGTGCCCAAGAGTTTTACACAGTGCTGTAGTAATTTTATTTATTACACTCTACTTGCTGAGGAGACTGAGGTCCTTTGGAGTATGTTGACATCTCCTTCACATGTTCTATCAGTCTGCCGTTGCCAACACAGTCTTCTATGTGGTGGTGTTCTGGGGCAGTGGCATCAATACGGGTGATGCTAACAGGCTCAATAAACTGATTAGAAAGGCTAGGTTTGTTATAGGAGTAATACTGGACACACTGGAGGCTGTGGTAGAACAAAGGACCCTAAAGAAAATCCTGCCAATTCTGGACAATGTTTCAACCTCTGCATGCCACCTTGGCTGAACACAGGACCACTTTTAGTAATGGACTAAGACAACTGCACCGCTCCAAAGAGTGCTATATGAGGTAATTCTTACCCTCAGCCATTAGGCTGTATAATAGATCTAGGATCTATAGCCAGGGAAGTGATGATTGCCTTGTTAGACTGTTGGTTGTAACTTATTTTTTATTCTTTCTACTTCTCTTCTAATATTTATATCTGTGCACTTGTAATACTACTGTGACACTGTGATTTCCTTTAGGATCAATAAAGTATCTATCTACCTACCTAGTGCTGAAAAAAAAACAAATTTCATGACGTGATTGATAAACCTGATTTTGATATGGGTCTCTATTGTGGACTGAGAGTGAAACAGGGGTAGGGAGAGGGGGATCATGGTTGGGAAAAGGGGAAGGGAGAAGGAAGCACCCTATTCCTTCTACCAAAGTGTATCAATAAACCAATTGTTTGAAATCAAAATGACCTAGCCAGGTGTCAGCCACATCACTGAACTCCCCTGTGTGTGTGTGTGTTTATGTATATATATATGTGTATAATCAATCGGCTGATAATATTTTGAAGTTAGTGAAGATAATAGAGCCTTAGTTGTTGAGTGTGTCTGACTGTCAACACAGGTGCCCCTCAGAGCTGTGTCCTAAACCCCCCTCCTTTGCTCTCTGTATACCCATGGCTCGCCACCCACATCTCCAATCTGCTAAGTAAATTTGCTGACGACACTACACTGATTGGCCGAATCTCAAATAATAATGAGGTAGGCTACAGAGAAGAAGTCGTCACCCTGACACAGTGGAGTCAAGAAAACAACTTCTCCCTCAAAATCACAAAAACAAAGGAGCTGGTTGTGGACTACAGGAGGAATAGAGACAGGCCAGCCCTACTGACATCAATGGATCTAGGGTTGAGCTTTAAGTTCCTCGGCATAAACATCATAGAACCATAGAGCATTACAGCACAGAAACAGGTCTTTTGGCCCTTGGCTGCGCCGAACCATTTTTCCGCCTAGTCCCACTGACCTGCACGCGGACCATATCCCTCCATACACCTCCCATCCATGTATCTGTCCAATTTATTCTTAAATGTTAAAAGTGAGCCCGCATTTACCACTTTATGTGGCAGCTCATTTCACACTTCCACCACTCTCTGTGTGAAGAAGCCCCTCCCCATGTTCCCTTTAAACTTTTCCCCCTTCACCCATAACCTATGTCCTCTGGGTTTTTTTTCCCCTAGCCTCAGTGGAAAAAAGCCTGCTTGCATTCACTCTATCTATACCCATCATAATTTTATATACCTCTATCAAATTTCCCTTCATTCTTCTAAACTCCAGGGAATAAAGTCCTAACCTATTCAACCTTTCTCTGTAACTCAGTTTGTCAAGTCCCGGCAACATCCTTGTAAACCTTCTCTGCACTCTTTCAACCATATCAATATCCTTCCTGTAATTTGGTGACCAAAACTGCACGCAATACTTCAAATTCGTCCTCACCAATGCCTTGTACAACCTCAACATAACATTCCAACTCTTATACTCAGTACTTTGATTTATAAAGGCCAATGTACCAAAAGCTCTCTTTATGACCCTATCTACCTGTGACTCCACTTTTAGGGAATTTTGTACCTGTATTCCCAGATCCCTCTGTTCTACTGCACTCCTCTGTGCCCTACTATTTACCTTGTATGTTCTACCTTGGTTTGTCCTTCCAAAGTGCAATACCTCACACTTGTCTGTATTAAACGCCATCTGCCATCTTTCAGCCCATTTTTCCAGCTGGTCCAAATCCCTCTGCAAGCTTTGAAAAACATTCCTCACTGTCCACTACACCTCCAATCTTTGTATCATCAGCAAATTTGCTGATCCAATTTACCACATTATCATCCAGATCATTGATATAGATGACAAATAACAATGGATCCAGCACTGATCCCTGTGGCACACCACTAGTCACAGGCCTCCACTCAGAGAAGCAATCCTCCACTACCACTCTCTGGCTTCTTCCATTGAGCCAATGTCTAATCCAATTTACTGCCTCTCCATGTATACCTAGCGACTGAATTTTCATAACTAACCTCTCATGTGGGACCTTGTCAAAGGCCTTACTGAAGTCCATGTAGACAACATCCATTGCCTTCCCTTCATCCACTTTCCTGGTAACCTTCTCGAAAAACTCTTAATAGATTGGTTAAACATGACCTACCATGCACAAAGTATGTTGACTCTCCCTAATAAGTCCCTGTCTATCCAAATACTTGTAAATCCTATCTCTTAGTGGGCACGTGGCCAAGTGGTTAAGGCTTTGGACTAGCGACCTGAAGGTCGTGAGTTCAAGCCCCAGCCGAGGCAACATGTGTTGTGTCCTTGAGCAAGGCACTTAATCACACATTGTTCTGCGACGACACTGGTGCCAAGCTGTTTGGGTCCTAATGCCCTTCCCTTGAACAACATTGGTGTCGTGGAGAGGGGAGACTTGCAGCATGGGCAACTGCTGGTCTTCCATACATCCTTGCCCAGGCCTGCGCCCTGGAGAGTGAAGACTTTCCAGGTGTAGATCCATGGTCTCGCAAGACTAACTGATGCCTATCTCTTAGTATTCCTTCCAATAATTTACCTACTTCTGACGTCAAATTTACCGGCCTATAATTTCCCGGATTACTTTTAGAGCCTTTTTTAAACAATGGCACAACATGAGCTATCCTCCAATCCTCCAGCACCTCAGCCGTAGATACCGACATTTTAAATATATCTGCGAGAGTTCGGAGAAGGACATTAAGGCGCTGGCGTGGAGGACTGTGAACGACATGAAGGAAATCTGGAAGTCGAACCTGACCGGAGGGCTTAAAAAGAGGATTTTCATAGCAGTCATAGAGTCCATTCTCACGTACAGATGTGAGGTGTGAGATGTGGACACTCACCAAGACGATGCAAAAGTCTCTAGATGGTTGCTATACACGAATTCTCCGGATGGCTCTTGATGTGAGTTGGCAACAGCACATGACGAATGTTGAACTCTATACAACCTACCGATGCTCACCACTACAATCGAGGCGAGAAGACTGCAACTCGCAGGGCACTGTCTACGCCACCCCGAGCTACCTGCCAGCCTAGTCATCATATGGGAGCCCAAGCACAGGAGAATGAACCCTGGGCGCCTTCCCAAGACTATGGTCAACACGCTCCTAGAAGACAGCGGCGCGGCTAATGTAGATGAGGGAGAGGGAGAAGTGGAGAGTCCGTCATCGTGCCCGATGCCAGCCCCCTAGGCCTGAGTCAACATAATAGTAGTAGTGGTGCCAGGGATCCTGCAATTTCAACACTAGTCTCCTTCAAGGTCCGAGGGAATATCCTGTCAGGTCCTGGGGGTTTATCTACTCTGATTTGCCTCAAGGTAATAGACAATAGGTGCAGGAGTAGGCCATTCGGCCCTTCGAGCCAGCACCGTCATTCACTGTGATCATGGCTGATCATCCACAATCAGTATCCAGTTCCTGCCTTATCCCCATTACCTTTGATTCCTCTACCTTTAAGAGCTCTATCCATCTGTTTCTTGAAAGCATCCAGAGACTTGGCCTCCACAGCCTTCTGGGGCTGAGCATTCCATATATCCACCACTCTCTGGGTGAAAAAGTTTTTCCTTAACTCCGTTCTAAATGGCCTACCCCTTATTCTTAAACTGTGGCCTCTGGTTCTGGACTCACCCATCAGCGGGAACATGCTTCCTGCCTCCAGTGTGTCCAATCCCTTAATAATCTTGCATGCTTCAATAAGATCCCCTCTCAGCCTTCTAAATTCCAGAGTATACAAGCCCAGTCGCTCCAATCTTTCGACATATGATCGTCCTGCCATCCCGGGAATTGACCTTGTGAACCTATGCTGCACTCCCTCAATAACAAGAATGTCCTTCCTCAAATTTGGAGACCAAAACTGCACACAGTACTCCAGGTGTGGTCTCACCAGGGCCCTGTACAGCTGCAGAAGGATCTCTTTGCCCTTATACTCAATTCCCCTTGTTATGAAGGCCAGCATGCCATTAGTTTTCTTCACAGCCTGCTGTACTTGCACGCTTGCTTTTAGTGACTGATGTACAAGATCTCATTGTACTTCCCCTTTTCCTAACTTGACTCCATTTAGATAATAATCTGCCTTCCTGTTCTTACCACCAAAGTGGATAACCTCACATTTATCCACATTAAACTGCACCTGCCATGCATCTGCCCACTCACCCAGCCTGTCCAAGTCACCCTGCATTCTCATAACATCCTCCTCACATTTCACACTGCCTCCCAGCTTTGTGTCATCGGCAAATTTGCTAATGTTACTCTTAATTCCCTCATCTAATTCATTAATATATATTGTAAACAGCTGTGGTCCCAGCACTGAACCCTGCGGTACCCCACTGGTCACCGCCTACCATTCCAAAAGGGGCCCATTAATCGCTACTGTTTGTTTTCTGTCAGCCAGTCAATTTTCAATCCATGTCAGTTCTCTGCCCCCAATACCATGTACCCTAATTTTGCCCACTAATCTCCTATGTGGGACTTTATCAAAGGCTTTCTGAAAGTCCAAGTACACTACATCCACTGGCTCTCCCTTGTCCATTTTCATAGTTACATCCTCAAAAAATTCCAGAAGATTAGTCAAGCACGACTTCCCCTTCGTAAATCCATGCTGATTCGGACCGATCCTGTTACTGCTATCCAGATGCGTGGTAATTTCATCTTTTATAATTAGCAAGCACCTCCTCCTTTTCAATCTGTATGGGTTCGATGACCTCACTACTTGTTTACCTTATTGCCATAGACTCCATGCCAAGTTTCCTTAGTAAATACAGACACAAAAAACCCATTTAAGATCTCCCCCATTTCTTTTGGCTCCATACATAGCCAACCATTCAGATCTTCAAGAGGACCAATTTTATCTCTGACTATCCTTTTGCTCTTAATATAACTGTGGAAGCTCTTTGGATTATCCTTCACCTTGACTGCCAAAGCAACCTCATGTCTTCTTTTAGCCCTCCTGATTTCTTTCTTAAGTATTATTTTGCAGTTTTTATACTCCTCAAGCACCTTATTTGCTCCCTGTTTCAGATACATGTCATACATTTCTCTCTTCTTCTTTATCAGAATTCCAATATCCCTTGAGAACCAAGGTTCCTTATTCACTTTGCCTTTAATCCTGACAGAAACCAAGGCCTCCCACTTACCAATCACATCCTTGCCAGAGAACAATCTGTCCCAATCCACACTTTTCAGATCCTTTCTCATTTCTTCAAATTTGGCCTTTTTCCAGTTTAGAACCTCAACCCGAGGACCAGGTCTATCTTTATCCATGATCAACTTGAAACTAATGGTGTTATGATCACTGGAACCAAAATGTTCCCCTACACACAATTCCGTCACCTGTCCTAACTTGTTTCCTAATGGGAGATCTAATATTGCATCCCCTCTGTTGGTACCTCTATATACTGATTTAGAAAACTTTCCTGAACACATTTTACAAACTCTAACCCATCTAGATCTTTAACAATATGGGAGTCCCAATCAATATGTGGAAAATTAAAATCCCCTCTGTCAGAACTTTATGTTTCCTGCATTTGTCTGCTATCGCTCTGCAGATTTGCTACTCCAGTTCTCACCGACTATTGGGTGGTCTATAATACAACCCCGTTAATGTGGTCATAGCTTTCCTGTTTCTCAGCTCCACCCATATGGCCTCGGTAGACAAGCCTTCTAATCTGTCCTGCCTGAGCACTGCTGTAACATTTTCCCTGACTAGCAATGCCACTCCCCCCCCCCTTCATTCTTCTGCCTCTATCACGTCTGAAACATCGGAACTCTGGAACATTAAGCTGCCAGTCCTGCCCCTCCTGTAGCCAAGTTTCACTAATGGCTATAATGTTGTAATTCCATGTGTCAATCCACACCATCAGCTGCTCTGCCTTCCCCACAATACTCCTTGCATTGGAATAGACGCACCTCAGAAGATTATTACCACTACACACAACCCTTTTATTTGTGACTTTGCATGAATTTCTAGCATCATTTATTTTCACCCCCGTTCCACTATCTGCTCTGGCACTCTGGTTCCCATCCCCCTGCAAATCTAGTTTAAACCCTCCCCAATAGCACTAACAAGCCTCCCTGCAAGGATATTGGTCCCCTTGTAGTTCAGGTGTAACCTGTCTCTCTTGTACAGGTCCCACCTGCCCCAGAAGAGGTCCAATGATCCTGAAATCTGAAACCCTGCCCCCTACACCAGTTCCTCAGCCATGTGTTCATCCGCCAGCGTATCCTATTCTTACTCTCACTGGCTTGGTACAGGTAGCAATCCTGAGATTACCACCCTCGAGGTCCTGCTTTTTAACTTCCTACCAATCTCTCTATACTCACTCTTCAAGATCTCCTCACTCTTTCTTCCTATGTCATTGGTACCGATGTGTACCATGACATCTGGCTGATCACCCTCCCACTTCAGAATCCTGTGCACGCGATCAGAAACATCCCTGACCCTGGCACCCGGGAGACAACAAACCATCCGGGAGTCTCTGTCATGACCATGGGGATCTCATGTGGTTTGTACTTACTGGCTGTATGGTGAAAAAGGCACAGACGGTTGAAGAAGTTCGGTATGGGCCCCCAAATCCTAAGAACTTTCTATAGGGGCACAACTGAGAGCATCCGGACTGGCTGCATCACTGCCTGGTATGGGAATCATACTTCCCTCAATTGCAGGACTCTTCAGAGAGTGGTGCAGACAGCCCAGCGCATCTGTTAGTTGTGAACTTCCCATGATTCAGGACATTTACAAAGACAGGTGTGTAAAACGGGCCCGAAGGATCTTTGGGGACCCACGTCATCCCAAGTACAATCTACTTCAGCTTCTACCATCCAGGAAACTGTACCACAGCATAAAAGCCAGGACCTGCAGGCTCCAGGACAGCTTCTTCCACCAGGCCATCAGACACTTCAAGTCACTTCAATTCAATTCTTTCTGTTATCTCGCCTGTCTCTGGCACAGCTTATTGTGTAAAGGGACACAATGGTTTAGGAAGAACTTTCTGGAAAATGTCTCACTACCGAGGCCTCATTCGTTTGGCTTCAATACACACTGCCACTGTCTGTCTCATCTACAGTAAACAGATGTCTTTGGCAGTTTCACTTGACTATAGTTGGCCCAGGCTATTACTGTAACTTCCAAAGGCTGCTGGGGTAGTGGTGGAGACAGATACAATTGAAGCTTTAAAGATTAAATATTAGTTTTTTTGTCACTTATATATTTTTGGAATCTGGGAGGAAGCTGGAGTACCCGGAGGAAATGCTTGTGGTCTCGGGGAGAATGTACAAGCTTCTTATAGACAGTGGCAGGAGTTGAACCTCAATCTTACAATTAAAATGTTATGCTATCTGTGACACTACCAGGATGCTAGGTTACCTGAATATGCAGAGAATAGAGAGAGCTGGACCGCAAGAGAGGATAGTTTAATTGGGCACAACATAGTGGGCTGAAGAACTTGGTCCTGTGCTGGACCAAGTTGCTTTCCTCATTGGTTTCATTAGTTACTAAATCCTAAAGCCTCCACTGCTCCGGCTTACTGCCCTTTAGGTCCTGGACTCTGTCACTACAGGAAGCATCCTCTTCATGTCCACTCTATCTCGGCCTTTTAATATTCGATTGGTTCCCTCCCATCCTCCCCATACTTCTAACTTCCAACAAGTAAAGAGCCAGAGTCATCAAACGCTCCTTATACATTTCCCCTTTTATTCCCAGAACTCTTGGGAACCTCTTCTGGACCATGTCTGATGCCAGCACATCCTTTCTTAGATAAGGGCCCAAAACTGCTCAAAGTAGTCTGTGCGTGGTCTGACCACTGCATAAATTCTTAGTTTTACATCCTTGCTTTTATATTGTAGGCCTCTTGAAATGAGTGGTAACACTGCATTTGCCTTCCTTACCACCAACTCAACCTGCAAGTTAACCTTTCAGAATCCTTTACAAGGACTCCCAGGTCCCTCTGCATCATGATTTCCGAGTTTTCTTCCTGTTTAGAAAATAATCTGTGTCTTTATTCCTTCTATCAAAGTGCAGGATCATTCACTGACTTTCCTTTGTCTATCCTGCCTGTCACTTACTCAAAAGAATTTCAATGCTACTGATCACGCATGAAAGTTAATTTACTGTTATATGGACTAACCATATTCTCAGCTTTCTTAGCTTTCCTGAGAAAGCTAAAGAAATTTGGCCTGTACCCTAAAACCCTCACCAATTTTTATAGATGCACAGTAGAAAGCATTCTTCTAAGGTGCATCACAACCTGGTATGGATGTTGTCCTGCCCAAGACTGGAAGAAGCTGCAGAAGATCGTGAACATAGCCCAGCACATCACACAAACCAATCTTCAGTCCTTGGACTCACTTTACTCAGCACGTTGTCAGAGCAGTGCTGCCAGGATAATCAAGGACACGACCCACCCAGCCAACACACTTTTCGTCCCTCTTCCCTCGGGGAGAAGGCTCAGGAGCTTGAAGACTCATACGGCCAGATTTGGGAACAGCTTCTTTCCAACTGTGATAAGACTGCTGAACGGATCCTGACCCGGATCTGGGCCGTACCCTCCAAATATCTGGACTTGCCTCTCGGTTTTTTGCACTATCTTACTTTCGCTTTTCTATTTTCTATTTATGATTTATAATTTAAATTTTTAATATTTACTATCGATTTGTACTCCAGGGAGCGCAAAGCGCAGAATCAAATATGGCTGTGATGATTGTATGCTCTAGTATCAATTGTTTAGCGACAATAAAGTATAAAGTATAACCAAAATTATTGAATGAAAACATTAAGGGTTGATACTGTTTGTTTTGTAGGTTTATGTTCTGTGTGTTATTTAATTGTACATTCTTTAACTGTACTACAGCTATGGGAACTTGACAGTAAATAGTATTGATAGTTTAAAGCATTTGCCTCTGATTTTAATTTGGAAGTAACTGGCTGGAAAACTTGATACTCCACGTTTCGACCTCCCAAGGTCGAAATACTATGATTTATTGTTGCAAACAGGCCCTTCTAACCCAGCAACCCACCTATTCAACCCTAACAAGAAGAACATACAAACTCTTTACAGATGGCTTTGGAATTGAACACCAAACCCCGATGCTCCTAGCTCTAATTGTGTTGTGTTAACCACTACTCTACTGTGTTGCCCTATAGCAGGACATTGAGTATGGCAAAGAACTAAAATGTTTTCTGAGTACTGTGGTATTGTATGGAGCCTCATTGTGTTTTGTGCAGTTTAGTGACTTGGTCAATATTATTAACTAGTGTGGTATGGAAACTCATATGAACAAAATTTGCAACAGAGTTTAAAAATGCAAACACGAGGAAATCTGCAGATGCTGGAATTTCAAGCAACACACATAAGAGTTGCTGGTGAATGCAGCAGGCCAGGCAGCATCTCTAGGAAAAGGTACGGTCGATGTTTCGGGCCGAGACCCTTCGTCAGGACTAACTGAAAGGAGAGCTAGTAAGAGATTTGAAAGTGGGAGGGGGAGATCCAAAATGATAGGAGATGATAGGAGAAGACAGGAGGGGGAGGGATGGAGCCAAGAGCTGGACAGTTGATTGGCAAAAGGGATATGAGAGGATCATGGGACAGGAGGCCCAGGGAGAAAGAAAAGGGGGAGGGGGGAAGACCAGAGGATGGGCAAGGGGTATAGTCAGAGGGACAGAGGGAGAAAAAGGAGAGAGAAAAAAAGAATGCGTGTATATAAATAAATAACAGATGGGGTACGTGGGGGAGGTGGGGCATTAGCAGAAGTTTGAGAAGTCAATGTTCATGCCATCAGGTTGGAGGCTACCCAGATGGTGTTGTTCCTCCAACCTGAGTGTGGCTCATCTTTACAGTAGAGGAGGCTATGGATAGACATATCAGAATGGGAATGGGACGTGGAATTAAAATGTGCGGCCACTGGGAGATCCTGCTTTCTCTGGCGGATGGAGCGTAGGTGTTCAGCGAAACGATCTCCCAGTCTGCATTGGGTCTCGCCAATATATAGAAGGTGAGACCCAATGCAGACTGGGAGATCGCGTCGGGAGCAGCGGACGCAGTATATCACCCCAGCTGACTCACAGGTGAAGTGTCGCATTACCTGGAAGGACTGGCTGGGGCCCTGAATGGTAGTGAGGGAGGAAGTGTAAGGGCATGTGTAGCACTTGTTCTGCTTACAAGGATTTTCATTCCAGGACGAAGGAGATGTCCTCCTTTTTTAAAGAAAGGGGCTTCCCTTCCTCCACCATCAACTCTGCTCTCAAATGCATCTCCCCCACTTCATGCACATCTGCTCTCACTCCATCCTCCCGCCACCCCACTAGGAATGGGGTTCCCCTTGCCCTCAACTACCACCCCACCAGCCTGTAATTCTCTAACTTGCGCCACCTCCAACGGGATCCCACCACTAAGCACATCTTTCCCTCCCCCCCTCTGCTTTCAGCAGGGATTGCTCCCTACGCGACTCCCTTGTCCGTTCGTCCCCCCCATCCCTCCCCACCGATCTCCTCCTGGCACTTATCCTTGTAAGCGGAACAAGTGCTACACATGCCCTTATGCTTCCTCCCTTACCACCATTCAGGGCCCCAGACAGTCCTTCCAGGTGAGGTGACACTTCACCTGTGAGTCGGTTGGGGTGATGTACTGCGTCCGGTGCTCCCAATGCAGCTTTCTGTATGTTGGCGAGACCCAATGCAGACTGGGAGATCGTTTCGCTGAACACCTACACTCCATCCGCCAGAGAAAGCAGGATCTCCCAGTGGCCGCACATTTTAATTCCACGTCCCATTCCCATTCTGATATGTCTATCCGTAGCCTCCTCTACTGTAAAGATGAGCCACACTCAGGTTGGAGGAACAACACCATCTGGATAACCTCCAACCGGATGGCATGAACGTTGACTTCTCAAACTTCCACTAATGCCCCATCTCCCCCTCGTACCCCATCCGTTATTTATTTATTTATTTACACACACACACACACACACACACACACACACACACACACACACACACACACACGTTCTTTTTCTCTCTCTCTTCTTTTTCTCCCTCTGTCCCTCTGACTATACCCCTTGCCCATCCTCTGGGCTTCCCCCCTCCCCCTTTTCTTTTTTCCTAGGGCTCCTGTCCTATGATTCTGTCATATCCCCTTTGCCAATCACCTGTCCAGCTCTTGGCTCCATCCCTCCCCCTCCTGTCTTCTATCATTTTGGATCTCCCCCTCCCACTTTCAAATCTCTTACTAGCTCTTCCTTCAGTTAGTCCTGATGAAGGGTCTCGGCCCGAAACGTCGACCGTACCCCTTCCTGGAAATGCTGCCTGGCCTGCTGCATTCACCAGCAACTTTTATGTGTGTTGCTTGCAAGGGAGTTCAGGAGTTTTTATCATTTTTCATTGGATCTGTAATATAGTTTTATGTGGGTGTTTGTGCTTAAAACAAAGCAAGTTATTCACATGCAGGTACTGCATGGCTATCTTATGCCTTGTCAATGCCCTCAAAGTTCAAAGTACATTACGCAACCTTGAGATGCATCATCTTACAGGCAGTCACAAAAAAAAAAGCAACCCCAAAAGAACCCATTTAAAAAAAAGAACATGGGGAGAGGGAGAGGGAGAAGGAGAGAGAGAGAACATAGAAATCACACAAACAATTAAATTGATCCACTAGCTTCAGACCTGGAGCTTTACAAAAGATGCAAAGCCAGGCATCACTGTAGCTGGCACTGCAGTTCAGCATAGAGCTGAGTAAACATCATGAATAAGTGAGCAGAACCGGCCTTTGCCTTGCCTCCGGTTCCGATGCCCTGGCCTTTTCAATCTGTCCCGGCGCTTAAGTTGTCCAAACTTTGGGTCATTACTCACTCTCCGACTATGAAAAAAAATTCATTACTATTTATGTTGTTAGTATATTATGATATTTTGTACTCAAAATACCTTTATATTCAGTTAGAATTTCAAGAGTGAATGGGTGATCTTCAGTTCTTTCTCTGTTCCAGTGAATCTGGAGACAGATTAGTGATGGATTGTGGAGAAAGTGGAGCTGTAATCATCATCTACTACAGAGTAATGCTGACAGGGCTGTATGTTGTTGCAAGCAAAAGGTGACATTTTGAGTGGTGAGGCCTCAGGATCTAGACTCTATTTATCCCACTGAATATGCACAGAACAATCTAATGAATGTGCCAATTATATACTATCGGGACTGTATCTTGAAATCTGCTTAACTTTCTTCTATTAGTACATATGGTGTTGGAAGTCACTTTTGGATAACGATACTTCCAATCTCTTAGGGTAACATTTTTGATGTTCACTGTCAACCATAACTTATAGTTGAAATAGTATTTGTTTTATTTAATTTGCAATGGAGTTAACACTTATTACATGAAGCACTTTTTTTCCTCAACAGGTATTGATGCAGAGTTGTATTATGTGCGGAATGATGTTATTAGTCACTATGCGTTGCCTTTTAAATTACTCGTACCAGGGGAGACCAACAGTCTTCATTTTACATGGCATGCTAAATCCAAGGTAAGCTGTAAGATCATTTCATGGTTCTAATTAAACAGATTGAATTGAATTATATGTTTAAATTTCACCTCTGGTTTTTGCATGTCTTAACAACAGAAATCACACAGAAAGCAAATTGTCTGTGTTCGTAACATTACCAATTCAGACTAGTGCAATCTGTAATAACTTTCAAGATTTCTCCATAAGCTGTGAGAGAAGTTGGAGGGGAAGGAAATCATTTTTTGTGCGTCTTTATCCGCTTATAATGAACTTGGGGCAAAAACTTGTACAATCTGGATGCCTTGTACAAAATCCACCCCAGAACAGTTTCTTGTACACATCCACATTCCTCCTCTTTCTCAAAGTCTTTTATGATACATCATTAGGGGGGAAGAAAAAGTTGCCCCCAGCACATCCTTGGGTGTGTTGGTTGCAAATGATGTAGTTCATTGTATGTTTTGATGTATATGTAATAAATCTGAATCATTTTTCCTTGAGGTTCTTCAGCTGTCTGCCATTTCAAATTTGATCATCAAGCTACCAGTCTGTATAATTACACATTCATCAACATCTTTTTAATACTCTCCTTTCAATGAATGCTCTTTCTTACACTGACAATTCTCCTGACAGTTTTCAATCGCTGCTCTTTTATTCAGCATACACAGTCTGTTCTACCATTCAATGTGAATACATCAGTATGAACCTAACTCAGGTCTTAACCCCTCATCTGTACTCATAGCTCTGAATTCTCTGATCTTGCAAAAAATTTGATTTCCCTCTTATTAAATACTTTTTTTTAATATAATTTTTATTGAATTTTCAAAAAGAATACATGAAAAGATAAAATCTACCCACCCCCCCTCCCCTTAACCCTCCCCCCCCATATATGTAGTCTACCTAAAAGAAAGAAAGAGAAAAAAAAAAGAAGAGCCGCCTGGGTATTGGAAGGTTTCCACATGCTCCATGGGATTCAAAATAAATTTGGTATAATTATTCGTTATTTTCCCCAAGTAACCAAATTCTTTGTCGGAGCACTTAAATATGACATCCTATCTTTTGTAAATAAGGGCGCCAAATATTCAAGAATGTTAGATAATTATCTCTTAAATTATAAGTAATTTTTTCAAGTGGAATAGAACTAGCCATTTCATTATTCCAACGATCCATACTTAAATACGAATCAGATTTCCAAGTAACTGCTATAGTCTTCTTAGCTACTGCCAATGCAATTTTTATAAATTCTCTCTGATATTTATTCAATTTAAGTTTCGGTTTTATCCCTTCAATATCACCTAATAGAAATATACAGGGTTATGTGGAAATTGAATTCCAGTAATTTGTTCCAATAAGACTCTTAAATTTATCCAAAAGGGTTGAATTTTAAAACAAGACCAAGTAGAATGTAAAAAAGTACCAATTTCTTGATTACACCGAAAACATTTATGAGATAGATTTGAATTTAATCTATTTATTTTTTGTGGTGTAATATATAATTGGTGTAAAAAATTATATTGTACTAATCTAAGTCGAACATTTATTGTATTTGTCATACTGTCCAGACAAAGTCTTGACCAATTTATTTCATCAATATTAATATTCAGATCTGTTTCCCATTTTTGCTTTGACTTATGGGTTCCTTGTTTAATTGTCTGTTCTTGAATCAAATTATACATACAAGAAATAAATTTTTTAATTTTCCCTTTTTGAATTAAAATTTCAATTTCATTAGCTTTTGGCAAAAACATTGTTTGACCCAGCTTACCTATTAAGTAAGCCCTTAACTGAAAGTAGCAAAAGAAAGTATTATTAGATATTTTATATTTATCCTTTAATTGTTCAAATGACATCAATATACCTCGCTCAAAACAATCTCCTATAAATTTAATCCCTTTTTGGTACCAATTATATAAAAGTTGATTGTCCATTGTAAAAGGAATAAGTCTGTTTTGAAACAAAGGTCTCCTTGCTAATAGAGATTTCTGTGTTTCCTTATCAACATTTATCTTATTCCATAGATCAATCAAGTGTGTTAATATAGGAGATTCTTTCTTTTCCCGTATCCATTTAGATTCCCATTTATATATAAAATCTTCAGGTTTATTTTCTCCTATCTTGCCTAGTTCTGTTTTAATCCATGCTGGTTTTTGATCATTGAAAAAAGATGCAATAAATCTAAGTTGATTTGCTTTATAGTAATTTTTAAAGTTTGGAAGTTGTAACCCTCCTAACCTAAATTTACATGTCAGTTTTTCCAATGATATTCTTGACATTTTACCTTTCCAAAGAAATTTTCTCACAGATTTATTTAACTCCTGAAAAAATTTCTGTGGCAATTGTATTGGTCATGTTTGAAACAAATACTGTAATCTCGGAAATATATTCATTTTTACAACATTGACTCTACCTACTAATGTTATTGGTAGTATCATCCATTTGTCAAGATCTTCTTGAATTTTTTTCAATAGTGGTAAATAATTAAATTTATATAAATTCTTTACATCACTATCAAGTCTTATACCTAAATACTTTATACCATTTACCGGCCATCTAAATTGGGTTACTAATCGACATTGACTATAGTCTCCTTTAGTAAGAGACAAAATTTCACTTTTATCCCAGTTTATTTTGTAACCTGATACCTTCCCATATTCATCCAATCTAGAAGATAATTTATGTAACGAATGTTGTGGGTTTGTTAAATAGATCAAAACATCATCGGCAAAAAGATTAATTTTATATTCCTCTTGGTTAACTCTAAAACCCATAATATCTGGATCCAATCTAATTAATTCTGCTAATGGCTCTATCGCCAATACAAATAGAGCAGGTGATAGTGGACAACCTTGTCTAGTTGACCTTTTTAGCTGAAATGGTGTTGAAATTTGAGAGTTTGTCACTACTTTAGCTTTAGGGTTAGAATTTAAAGTTTTAATCCAATTTATAAAAGATGTTCCTAACCCATATTTTTCTAATACTTTAAATAAAAAATCCCATTCTAATCTATCAAATGCTTTTTCTGCATCCAAAGCTACTACTATACTCTTCTCATCCCTTTTTTGTGCCAAATGAATTATACTGAGTAGCCGAGTTACATTATCTGCCAGTTGTCTATTTTTAATAAATCCTGTTTGATCCATATGTATTAATTTTGGTAAATATTTAGATAATCTATTCGATAAAATTTTTGCTATTATTTTATAATCCGTATTCAATAAAGAAATAGGCCTGTATGATGTTGGTTTCATAGGATCTCTGTCCTTTTTTGGCAATACTATTACAATCGCTGTTGAAAAAGAATCTGGAAGTTTATGTATTTTTTCTGCTTGACGTATTAGTTCCATAAAAAGAGGAAATAATAAATCTTTAAATTTTTTATAAAATTCAGGTGGAAAACCATCTTCTCCTGGAGATTTATTACTTTGAAGTGATCCTAACGCTTCTTCAACTTCTTTTAATGTAAAAGGCGTATCTAATCCCCTCTGTTCTTCCAAATTCAATTTTGGAAGAGAAACTTGTGATAAAAACCTTTCTATCTCATTAACATCGTTTTGGGATTCTGATTGATATAATTCAGAATAAAAATTTGTAAAGGTTTCATTTATTTCAAGAGGTTTATAAGATATTTTATCTGCCCTTGTTCTAATTGCTTTTATTGTTTTGGAAGCTTGTTCTGACAGGCAAGAATTTTATGTGCTCTCTCACCTAACTCATAATACCTTTGTTTAGATCTTATAATTGCTTTTTCCGTTCTATATGTCTGAAGTGTATTATATTGTAACTTCTTATTGACAAGTTGTCTTCGTTTTTCTTCTGACATATATCTTTGTGATTCTTTTTCTATTCTTGTAATCTCTTTTTCCAATAGATCTAGTTCTGCCATATATTCTTTCTTAATTTTAGACGTATAACTTATTATCTGTCCCCTAAGATATGCTTTCATCGCATCCCATAATATAAATTTATCCTCCACTGAATGAAAATTTGTATCCAAAAAAATTGAATCTGCTTTTTCATAAAATCACAAAAATCTTGACGTTTTAATAATATTGAATTAAATCTCCATCTATAAGCCACTTCTTCCTTATCAGCCATTATTATTGTCATTAATAAAGGAGAATGATCTGATAATATTCTTGCTTTATATTCCATATTTTTCACTCTGTGTTGAATATGCATTGATAATAGAAAAAAATCTATCCTTGAATAAGTTTTATGTCTGTGGGAATAGAACGAATAGTCTCTTTCTTTAGGATTGATTCTTCTCCATATATCAATCAAATTTAAATCTTTCATCAATGATAAAGTTAGATTTACTACCTTCGATTTTATAACAGCCTTGGTTGATCTATCTAAGACTGGGTCTAAGCAAAAATTGAAGTCGCCTCCAATTAATATTTTTTCATGTGCATCCGCCAAATTCAAAAAAGTTTCTTGTATGAATTTTGCATCATTTTCATTTGGTGCATAAATATTCATAAAAGTCCATAGTTCTGAAAAAAGTTGACAATGTATAATCACATATCTCCCCGCAGAATCAGTTATTACATTTTCTATCCTAATTGGTAACGTTTTATTGATCAAAATTGCTACTCCCCTCGCTTTTGAATTAAATGAGGCCGCAACAACATTACCCACCCAATCTCTCTTTAGTTTCTGATGTTCTGTTTCTGTTAGGTGCGTTTCCTGTAAAAAAGCTAAATCTATCTTCATTTTTTTAATATATGTTAAGATTCTTTTTCTTTTCACTGGTCCATTAAGCCCATTAACATTAAAACTCAAAACCTTCAATAAATTAGTCATTATTCTTAACAAAGTTACTCCAATCTAAAACATTACTTATCTTCTCAACTCTCATAGTTCCTTGGGGAATCACTTTAACCTTCACCATGATGCTATGTGTTTCTCCCCCCCCCCCAACCTTCCAGACAAAAAGAGAAAAAAAAGATAGAAAAAAAAAGAAAAAACAAAATACCCCCCCACTAATGTTGTGAATGAAAAGATACACAACACTACCCCCCTCCATTTTACGGGTCGCGGCAAAAGCCTCGCTTGCACACATGATTAACGTAGCAATCGATCAGTGCTTCTTCCAGCTCCCCCGCAACAAAAAAAAAGTTTTATATATATATATATAAAAACAAAATTAGTATTATTATTCCCAGCTAATTTCCTCCAGTATTAACCTTTCTTACTCCCCTCATATAATTAATACTATATTTATACATTCATCCAGCTTCAAAAATCCAACAAATCCATTCTTAAACCCAATCTTCATCTTCAATCTATCTCCCTCTCCTGAGTTTGTTCTTGTATCTGGTGAATATTCAGAGAATCTTGCACAAACTGCTCTGCTTTCTGGTAGTCATCAAAAAATCTTTTTTCTCCACCAGACAAAAAAATCTTCAAAGTTGCAGGATAACGCAGTATAAATTGATAACCATGCTCCCATAGGGTTTTTTTCACTGGATTAAACTTCTTCCTTTTCTTCAAAAGTTCGTAACTTATACCAGGGTAGAAAAAAACTCTTTTCCCTTTAATTATCAATGGCCCTTTTCTATCTTTGGCAGCTCGAACAGCCGCCTGTAGAATCCTTTCCTTGTCTTGAAATCTTAAGAACTTTATTAAAATCGATCGTGGATATTGGTCATCTTTTGGTTTTGGTCTTAAAGCTCTATGTGCCCGCTCAATTTCAATTGATCGAGCCTCCTCTCCCATTTGCAAAACCTCCGGGATCCATCTTTGAAAAAATTCTATTGGCTTATCTCCTTCCATACCTTCTGCAAGACCAACAATTTTTATATTATTACGTCTACTGAAATTTTCCAACATGTCCACTTTCTCCAAGAGTCGGTTTCTTTCCGAGTTCCAGACAAACAAATCATTTTCTGTTTTTTCCACTCTATCATTCATAAGCCCCATTTCTCTTTCCATCTTCTGAAGCTTCTCTTCCATTTTGTCCTGTCTTTCCATAACTTTATTATAGCATCTCTTCGTATCTCTAAGCTCTTCTCTTACTTTCCTTAATTCAGCCGTTGATCGCAATACAGCCTCTCTTATGTCTCTATCATCTCCCTTACTTCCACTTGCTTCCAATTCTTCCTCCTCTTCTTCATCTGTGTTCTCTGCAGAATCCAGTTCTGACTCTGAGTCATTTTCAATTGCAGTGGGTGTCGGTTCTTGTAGTTTGCGTTGTGTCGATTTGCGCATGCGCTCTTCTTTGCGCATGCGCAATTCCGTTGTCTTCTTCGGAGCAACCTCTGCCACCGCCATTGCTCCCTGTTCTACCGAAGGAGATCCAACCTGAGTCCGAGGCTCCATCGTTGCAGTAGGCCCTTTTTTCTTCCTGTCTCGCGGCTGCTTCGCAACAGCAGACTTCTTTTGTTGCGGTTTAGGAGGCATACCGTAAAGTAGTCTTACAAAGTTTATAAATAGTTTTCAAAAAATATTTACCAACTTTGTTTTATTTAAACGGTACTTTACTGATTTGTTGCGGGAGAGCTGAATTTACACGTCTCAATCCCACGTCATCATGTGACGCCCCCTTAAATACTTTTAATGATCTGGCATCTGTGGTCCTCCGAGGAAGTGAATTTGGGAGATTCGCTAACCTCTATCTGTGTCTGAGGCATACACAGATGAATAAGGTGGTGCTCCTCCACCCTGAGGATGGCCTCATCTTGGCTCAAGAGGAGACCATGCACTGACTTGGAGCAGGAATGGGAATTAAAATATGTGGCCACTGGGAAGTCCCACGTGTGGCGGATGGTGTAGAAATGCTCAACCATGTGGTTTCCCAATTTACGATGGATCTCACCAATATAGAGGAGGCTGCATCAGGAGCACCAGACACAATAAACAGCAGATTCGCTGGTGAAATGTTGCCTCACATGGAAGGACTTTTTGGGGCCCTGAATGGAGGTGAGGGAGGAAGTGTATGGGCAGAGTTAGCTTGTAGAGATAAGTTCCTGGAGAGAGATTAGTGGGGAGGGGCGAGTGGGCAAGGGAATCGGGAAGGGAGTGATCCCAGCGGAAAGTGGTGTTGGCGGGGTGGAGAGGAGGTAAAGATATGGTTAGTGGTAGGATCCCTATGGAGATGGTGGGAGTTGCAGAGGATTATTGTTAGTCTGCCTAGTCAGCCATCAACCGTAACCAATGTTCCCTCTAATTTTTAGTAGTCAGTGTGTGCAAAAATCTTATGTTGTGCAAATTTTTTTCCTGTGACAAAAGTGTGTGCGCACTGAATGCACACATAGTTTATGTAACTTTACAAAATATTTGACATAAAACTGCACAGAATAACAACAAAATAACATTTAAGTCACTCAGTTATTTTTTTCTCTCTCCTGTCTTTGGCATTTACCCATTCTTTGTAAACTCTATCTAGACTAATAGAACTTCCATCCAATTGATATGGTCTTACTCTCAAAGGGTATTTCACATTTAAAGATGTCTTGTAGGGCATTATGTATCCCATTCCAATAGTCTTTGATGACGGCATTCCCAGAAAATATGATAATGGTTTGCATTTTGATTTCCACAATTTCTCCAGCAAACGGGGGTTATATATTTTGGGTATATACCTCAAGAATGGTTGAAAAGAGATAAATATTTAATGAATGTACTGCTGGTGGCTGGTAAAAAGACCCTTACCAGGAAATGGTTATCACAGGAAAGTCCAACTTTAAATGTATGGATTGAAATTACAATGGACATTTACAAAATGAAGATAACAGCATCTGTTAATCATAAGTTGGAACAATTATATTCATACTGGAAAAAATGGTTTAACTACATAACACCTCATAGGCCTGATTTTATTCTCACAAGTCAATGAATATGTTGTTTAAAAAAAAAAGATCAGTCCCTACTCTGTATGTCCTGACGTCCTGACGAAGGGTCTCGGCCCGAAACGTCGACTGTACCTCTTCCTAGAGATGCTGCCTGGCCTGCTGCGTTCACCAGCAACTTTGATGTGTGTTGCTTGAATTTCCAGCATCTGCAGAATTTCTCGTGTTTGCATCCCTACTCTGTACATAGTTTTCTTCTTTCGATTGTTTTTTCTTTCCTCTCCTTTCTATCAGATAAATATTATGTGGAGATTTGTGACAAATATGATTGTATAATATATGTACAGTCTCTGAAATACATCTTATGGAAATGTTTGATGATGAAATTCAATAAAAAATAAAATACAAAAAAAAGAAAAAGAAAAGCTTGGACGGGTACATGGATGAGAGGTGTATGGAGGGATATGGTCCAGGTGCAGGTCACTGGGACTAGGCAGAAAAATGGTTCGGCACAGCCAAGAAGGGCCAAAAGGCCTGTTTCTGTGCTGTAATGTTCTGTGGTTCTATGATAGCTTTTGATTCTCATTAACATATCCAAATGACATTCACCTAAATGGTTTCTCAGCTTGTTTTTGAGTTGATTCATTAGGCTAGAACCTCACTCACAGTCCGCACTAAACGCAAGAAAGGTTCCCCCAATGTCCATCAACTGTGCAAAGTCGCAAAACTGTTCAAGTACAAATGCTACCATTTGAGCAAAGTTTGAAATCAGTTTGGATTTAAATTTTTCTTGCACGGAAAATTTGAAAGCATTAAACATTCTAACTATTACAGTATTTTCAGCTAGAAAGTCATGATATTTCAGACATAAGGCATTAACTTGTTCATTGCCAAATGTGAAGTCACAATCTGCATTTGCGGAGAAATCAAAAGCTGACCATTCTTGTACCTCATCTTCAGGAAATCTTTCTTCTAAATGAACACAAGGACTGCTTATAAAGGTCAACAGCGAACTTGTATCTACTATGATGTTTTCTTCACGTTGTTGGCTTAGCAAAACTTTTTACTTTGTCACTCCATGAAACATTGTCTCCCAGATCCTGGAACAGGCTAGGTGAGGTGACGTAAATTAGTGATGTGCATTGTGGTATTTGAAAAACCGACTAACTAGTTAACAGAAACATTTAGCTGAAAGATTATTTTCAATAGGTATAATTATTAATTACTACATTATTTTAGGTAACTAACCTTTTGTGCGCACATTAATTTCCTTTGTGTGCTGGTTGAAAAACGTGTGTGCGGCACATACGCACAGCTTAGAGGGACCATAGACCGTAACCCTCCCATCCATGTACTTACCCAAATTTCTCTTAAACACTGAAATCAAACCTGTATCCACCACTTCCGCTGACAGCTCATTCCATACCCTCACCACGCTCTGAGTGAAGAAGCTCCCCCTTAATCATTTCACCTTTCACCCTTAGCACATGACGTCTAGTTCTAGTCTCACCTTACTGAAAAAGCCTACTTGCATTTATCCTATCCATACCCTCATAATTTTGTTATACCTCTGTCAAATCTCCCCTCATTCTCCTATGCTCCAGGGAATAAAGTTCTAACCTCGTCAGCCTTTCCCTATAACTCAGGCCCTAAAGTCCGGCAACATTCTTGCAAATTTTCTCTCTGTACTTTTAATCTTATTGATATCTTTCCTGTTGATAGGTGACCAGAACTGTACGCAATACTCCGTTAGACCTCACCGACATCTTATTCAACTTCAATGTTACATCCCAACTCCGGTACTCAGTAGTTTGATTTATAATGACAAATGAGCCCAAGGCACTCTTTATGACTCTACCTGGGATGCCACTTTTATGTATCTGTATTTCCAGATCCCTCTGTTCTACTGCATCTTCAGTGCCCTACTGTTCGCTGCAGAAATCCTACTCTGGTTTGTCCTACCAAAGTGCAACACCTCACACTTGCCTGCATTAAATTCTGTCTGCCATTTTTTTTTAGCCCATTTTCCCAGCTGGTCCAGATCCTGCCGCAAGCTTTGATGGATTTGCTCGCTGTCTTGATGTCATCTGCAAATTTGCTGATCCAGTTAACCATGTTATCATTCAGATCGTTGATTTAGATGACAAACCACAGAGCACCCAGCACCGATCCCTGTGGCACATAACAGTCAGAAATCTCCAGAAAGACAATCATCTACTACCACTCCAGCTTCTCCCGCAAAGTTAATGTTGAATCCAATTTACTATCTCACTTCAACCAGTTTCCCCTGGGATCAATAAAGTATGACTATGACTTTGAATGCCTAGCAACTGAGTCTTCTTGACCAACCTGTCAAAGCCCTTGCTAAAGTTCAGGTAGACAGCATTCTCTGCCTTTCCTTCTTCAAGTTTCCTGGTAACCTCATTGAAAACCTCACTTATGATTGGTTAGATAGGACCTACAGAAAGTCACATTAACTATCCCTAAAATCAGTCCCTGTCTATCAAAATCTAGATTTATGGTCCCTTAAGATATCTTCCAATAACTACCTACTGCTGATGTCAGGCTTTCTTAGCTATTCTTAGACAATAGAATATTAGACAATATTCTTTCTTTCTTTTTAAATCTTTTTATTGAGTAAGTATACAAAAAAGGTAAGCCATATAAACATTAATACAATGTTAAAGTATAATAAAATTCCAAAAGATAACAATACCAAAAAGAAAATACTACAAACAATGTAATTTAAGCATAAGAAACCAAGATAACATAATAGTATACTAAATTTTATATATATCAATGGAAAAAAAAGAAAAAAAAAAACCCCCAAAAAAAACCCACCGTGCAGCTAACTAAAAGCAAGGCAAAGCAATGGGCTAACTTGAAACCAAACAGAGTTAAACTTAAAATCACGTCCTCAATCCCGACCTCCATTAAAAACAGTGAAAAAAAAACAAGAAGGGTGAATATTACATTAAATGAAAATATCGAATAAAAGGTCCCCAAATCTGTTCAAATTTAAATGAAGAATCATAAAGGTTACTTCTAATTTTCTCCAAATTCAAACATAAAATCGTCTGAGAAAACCAAAAAAAGGTAGTTGGAGCATTAAGCTCTTTCCAATGTTGTAAAATACATCTTTTCGCCATTAAAGTAAGAAATGCAATCATTCTACGGGCTGAAGGGGAAAGATTACTAGAAATTTTAGGTAGTCCAAAGATAGCAGTAATAGGGTGAGGAGAGATATCTATATTTAATACCTTAGAAATAATATTGAAAATATCTCTCCAAAAAGTTTCCAAAGTAGGGCAAGACCAAAACATATGAGTTAAAGAGGCTATCTGCCCCGAACATCTATCACAGAAAGGATTAATATGCGAGTAAAAACGCGCTAGCTTATCTTTGGACATATGTGCTCTATGAACCACTTTAAATTGAATTAGGGAATGTTTAGCACAAATAGAGGAAGTATTAACTAATTGTAAAATCTGCCCCCAATCATCCACAGAAATGGTAAGCCCCAATTCCTGTTCCCAATCTACCCTAATCTTATCAAATGGAGCTTTCCTAAGTTTCATAATAATATTATAAATCATAGCCGATGCACCTTTCTGACATGGATTAAGGTTAATTATCGAATCTAAAATATATATAGGAGGAAGCATTGGAAAGGAAGAAAGTATAGTACTTAGGAAATTTCTAACTTGTAAATATCTAAAAAAATGTATTCTTGATAAGTTATATTTATTAGATAATTGTTCAAAAGACATAAGGGAACCATCTAAAAATAAATCCAAAAACCGTAAAATACCCTTAGTCTTCCAAGTTTGAAAAGCGCGATCCGTAAAAGAGGGAGGAAAAAATATGTTACCTAAAATAGGAATCGCTAACCCGAATTGATTAAGATCAAAAAATTTTCTGAATTGAAACCAAATGCGCAAAGCATATTTAACTATCGGGTTAGAGACCTGCTTAAGACGTTTCGAATCAAAAGGAAGAGAGGAACCTAAAATAGAACCAAGTGTATAACCCTGAACAGATTGTAATTCCAATGCTACCCATTTAGGAATAGATAGTATGTCCTGGTCAAGTAACCAAAATTTCATATGTCGAATATTAATAGCCCAATAATAAAATCTAAAGTTAGGTAATGCTAAACCTCCATCTCTCTTAGCTTTCTGTAAATGTATTTTATCCAGTCTCGGATTCTTATTCTGCCAAATAAATGAAGAAATTTTAGAGTCAACTTTATCAAAAAAAGATTTAGGAACGAAAATTGGTAATGCCTGAAACACATATAAAAATTTTGGCAAAAAAAACATCTTAACTGCATTAATACGACCAATCAAAGTTAAATATAAGGGAAACCATTTAGATGAAAGTTGAGTAATATGGTCTATTAATGGTAAAAAGTTAGTCTTAAATAAATCTTTATGTTTACAAGTAATTTTAATCCCAAGATATGAAAGGTAATTATTAATCAATTTAAATGGAAATTTATAATATAAGGGAAGATGTTTATTAATCGGAAAAAGTTCACTCTTACTAAGATTTAATTTATAACCTGAGAAAAGACCAAATTGTGCTAATAACTCTAAAACAGCAGGAATGGATCTCTCAGGATTAGAAATATATAAAAGTAAATCATCAGCATAGAGTGATAATTTATGGGACTTTAATCCCCGAGTTATCCCAGTAATATTTGAAGATTCTCGAATAGCAATTGCAAGAGGTTCTAATGCAATATCAAATAATAGGGGACTAAGAGGACAGCCTTGTCGAGTACCACGAAAGAGAGGAAAAAAAGGTGAGTTTAAAGAGTTAGTACGAACCGAGGCTACAGGGGAGTGATATAACAGTTTAATCCAGGATATAAATTTCAAGCTAAAATTAAACATTTCAAGCACCTTAAATAAATAAGGCCATTCTACTCTATCAAAAGCTTTCTCGGCATCTAAAGAAATAACACACTCAGGAACATTTTGTGAGGGAGTTTGAACGATATTTAACAATGTACGAATATTATAAAAAGAGTAACGACCTTTAATAAAACCCGTTTGGTCTTCCGAAATAATAGAAGGAAGTACTTTTTCTAGTCTATTTGCTGATAACTTAGAAAAAACTTTAGAATCAACATTTAATAAAGATATTGGTCTATAAGATGCACATTGAGCAGGGTCTTTATCCTTCTTTAGTATTAGAGAAATTGATGCTCTATTAAAAGATTCCGGAAGTTTACCAAGTTTCAAAGAAGCCTCAAAAACCTTATAGAGCCAAGGAATCAATAAAGAAGCAAAACATTTATAAAATTCAACGGTAAACCCATCAGGGCCAGGAGCTTTCCCCAGATTCATAGAAAAAATAACATTCTTAATCTCATCCATTGTAATGGAAGTATCTAATAAAGAAGACATATCCTGTGAAATCTGAGGGAAGTCTAACTTATCTAAAAAATCATTCATATATTTAGAATCTCGAGGAGACTCTGATTGATATAAAGAAGAATAAAAATCACAAAAGGTTTGATTAATCCCCACATGATCCAATATCAATCGATCATTTTGGTTATAAATCTGATTGATTTGAGATTTAACATAATTAGATTTCAATTGATTAGCCAGCAGCTTGCCAATTTTATCACTGTGAACATAAAAGTCACTTCTTGTTTTCTTTAATTGGTTTACAATCGAGGACGAAAGTAGTAAACTGTGTTCCATTTGAAGTTCAGTTCTTTGTATAACTCCTCAGAAGGAGCCATAACATATTTCTTATCAATTTCTTTAATCTTGTCCACAATTGCCATCTCCTCCTGCTTCTGTTTCTTCCTCAAAGCAACGGAATACGAAATAATCTGACCCCGAATATAGGCTTTAAAAGTGTCCCAAAGAGTGGTAACCGAAATATCTTCTGTATGGTTAATTGTAAAAAAAAAGCTCAATCTGTTCATTCATAAAATTAACAAAGTCCGAGTCCTGAAGCAACAGCGAATTAAAACGCCATTGTCTATTGTTTGGTATATTGGCCATAATTTTAATAGAAAGCTTAAGTGGAGCATGATCCGAAATGGTTATAGAATCATAATCACATTTAATCACTGAAGGAATGAGACGAGAATCAATGAAAAAATAATCAATTCTTGAATAGGAATGATGAACATGTGAAAAGAAGGAAAAATCTTTTTCCTGAGGATGCAGAAAACGCCAAATGTCCGTCGACCCAGAATCAGAAAGGAAAAAATTAATCAGATTTGCAGATTTATTAGGTAAAGTCCGTAAAGGAGCCGAACGGTCCAAAGCTGGAGACAAACAGGTATTAAGATCTCCGCCCCAAATCAATGAAAACTCGTTCAAATTCGGAAACTGATCAAACAATGATTTATAAAATTCCGGACAATCCATATTAGGAGCATAAACATTAACCAAAACTACTTTTTTATTAAATAGTAAACCACTAACCAATAAAAATCTACCATTCGGATCAGAGATAATATCCTGTTGTGTAAAAGTAACTGAGGAATCTATAAAAATAGAGACGCCTCGAATCTTAGCATTGGAGTTCGAATGAAATTGTTGTCCCTTCCAGAATTTGAAAAAACGTAGTCTGTCCCCCCTCCGTACATGGGTCTCTTGTAAAAATAAAATTTGTGCTTTAAGTCTCCGGAACACTTTAAAAACTTTTTTCCTTTTAATAGGATGATTAAGACCATTAGTATTCCAGGAGACAAAATTAATAATAGACTCCATAAATCCTAAAGTCAACCCACAACAAGGAGGATTGACGATAGGCGCGACCCACAAACCCGGAGAGGAAACAGAAGATACAAAAGATACCGGGGAAAAGGACGCAACCAGTACTTCAATAATGTATATAGCCCAAAGAGAAACAAACTAAAACATGAAGCCCCTCCCACCACCCCCCGCCCCAAGACCCCAAGGCAAAATCTAAAGCAGACCCGCCAGAAAGAAGCAAGCGCTAAAACTACCCCCATGACTTCCGGTATACGCTCCCTAAAAAAAAGGTATAAATATGAAAAGGATCAGCTAGTTGTAAAACAGTAAAAAAGTAAGTAAAAAAAAGTTAGCTCAATTAAAATACACACAGAACAGAACAAAAGCCGGAAAATATATATTAAAAAAAACCACAATAAACCTCAAACTCATGAATAGACACAGCAACAAGAAAAAATAGGATTATTAACATAAAGTGGTTATAAAAAGCAAAACAGAATAAAATTTAAAAAAAACTACAAAATTTAAGGCCACACAGGAAATACGTAAGATGACAAAAGGGAAGTAACCACCCAGAATCCCCTGGGAAAAGAAAGAAATGACGCAGTTAAAAAAGAAAGTTTAGCAGCCATATTAAGAAATCAAAAGTAAACTTTTCTGCCCAGATAGGGCACGGAAAAGTTAAAACCAACCAATTCACAGCCTCCGATCAACGGAGATAATTAAAAAAAGGCAATTAAGATGTTGAAGATGAAAGTTGATCCAGATAACTCTGGGCATCCGATGGAGAATCAAAAAAACGAAGGGCTCCATCTAACATGCGAATCCTTAGACGTGCAGGGTACAGCAGCGCTGGTCTTAAATCCATCTTATAGAATTCCGACATCACGGATCTGTAACGAACCCGTTGGTCCCAGATTGGTTTACTGAAATCTTCCACGAATCGGAACCCAAGATCCGAAAAATCAATGAAACCTTTAGATCGAGCGAATCGAAACAGTCTCTCCTTGTCTTGAAAATAATGAAAACGTAAAATAACATGCCTAGGTCTATCTGACCTAGACGAGTATGATGGGATTCTGTGAACACGATCCAGTAGCGGTGGTTGGTCAGGAAATACAGTAGGGAATGCATCTTTTAAAAGTTGAGAAAAATATTTCATGGGGTTGTTGGCTTCAACAGCTTCCCTCACCCCGATCATTCGTAAATTCTGCCGTCGCATTCTAGATTCCAAGTCAGAGTTTTTAAAAGTCAAAAAGTCAAGTTTCTTCTTCATTACATTAATTGTTTCTTCGATTTTCCCCATCTTAAGTTCACTTTGTTGCGCGAATTTTTGAAGATCAGATATAGCCGACTGATGTTCCGCAATAAATGTTTGCATCTTATCCATTGAATCGGCAATTTTCTGGAGATTAGTTGAGATTTCCGTATGAATCAGGTCTTTAACAGAGCCTGCAATTTCCGTACGAATCATCTCCCTAACAGAGGTTGAAATTTCCCTCTGAATTAACTCCGATATCGCTTTCAAAGTCACCGGTGATTCAGTCGGGGGGAAATCCGTAGCTTTCGGTTTAACCGGAGGTTTACCATCCTTGCCGTTTTTCCCGTTCTTAGACATAGCAGATCTAAGTATCATCCAATTGTCGGAGAATTCAGTTTAATTCAAAGTATTGTAAGAATTGATGCCTTAATAGTTAATTAAAGTATAGCTGACCATAGAGAAAAAAAAACTCAGAGGTAATGGAGCGAGTCAAGAACGCGACTTCACTCCATGAGCGCTACCGGAAGTCTCCGACAATATTCTTAAACAATAGAACAATATTAGCTCTCCTCAAACTCTCCGACACCTCACCCATGGCTAATTAGGTTTTACATTCCTCTACTAGAGCCCCTTCAATTTCTGCACTAGCCTCCCATGAGATTCAAGGGAACACCTTGTCAGGTCCTGAGGGTTAATTCAATTTAATTTGCCTCAGGACACAAGCACCACCTCCTGTAATCCATATACGGTCCATGATCTCACTGCTGTCGTGCCTCAGTTCTATAGACTCTGTCCCATCTCCCGTGTAAGTATAGATGCAAAAAATCCATTTAATTCAAAAGTCCACGCTGTTGCTGTTTTTTAAACATTCTGATTTAACTGCATCTGGGGTATTGCATTCAATTCTGATCATCCCATTATAGAAAGAATTTTGAGGTTTTGGAAAGGGTGCAGCAGAGGTTTATCAGGACGCTGCCTGAATTCGAGGGATTTTGCTCTAAGGAGAAGTTGGATAAACTTGGGTTATTTTCTCTGAAACAGGGAGGCTAAGGAGAGACTTGATGTAACCGTATAAACTCGTGAGAGGCATAGATGCAGTAGGTAGCCAGTATCTTTCCCAGAGCTGAAATGTCTAGTACTAGCAGGCATACATTTAAGATGAGAGGGGGTATTTTTTTAAGCAAAAGATAGTGGTGGATGCCTGGAATGTACTACCGGGGTGATTATGTAGACGGATATGATGGAGGTGTTGTAAGAGGCTCCTAGATACATGAATGTGAAGAGAATGTAGAGATATGGACATAGTGTAGGCAAAAGGGATTAGTTTGCCCACATGTTTAATTATTTTAATTAGTTTGGCACAATGTGGTAGACAGAAGGGCCCGTTCCTGTGCTGTATTGTTCTATGCAGTAGAAGTGATAAATGTGATTCAGTCCCGAAAAATAAAAGTTCGTGCATTTGGGAAGGTGCAGTAAGGTAAGAAAATGTACAATATCCAAAGATACTAAGTAGCACAAAAGAGTGAAATGTCCATATATATGGTGGATTCTGGTTAATTGCATCATTGGTTAATCAGGATGACCACTTATTTAGGACAGCTCTTAAAAGAAAGAAAACTATTTGAGAAAATTGCTCGGATTCCTGAAGTTTATTTGGGACACTATGCCACTTAATTGGGACAGGAAACTTGTCAAATAGGTTCTAACTAGCATCAGTTGTACATGCCTGTGTGGCCGTTAGATGCCACACCATGCTTAGAACGAGCAGTTTTTAAATAGTGTTAGTTTTCTGTATGTATTCAAAGAGCAGTGATTTTTGCCACTGATAGTTGATGAGTAATAAACAATAAGACAATTATGAACTCTTTTGTTCACTGCGCTTTCAAGCATTCAGGCTTGGAGTTGCCAGAAATGGCCGGGAGTGAAAGTGAAACTATTTCACTACTTCAACAAATGACGAACTATGAAGAATGTAAAGTATTGGTGATCATCTTGAATGTTACAGTAAAAATGAAAATTTGGAGGATGCATTCATCGATAGCGTTATATGAAGGTGGTCGATTATCTGCACTAGGTGTCTGCACATACTTTCTTCATGCATACAAATTCCTCCATCAAAAACTATTTGGAACTAATACACAGTCTTATAGTACTGTAGTACTGTTGGTGGTGTTCTAATTTGTTCTGTATTTCATTCAAATACATAAGCTGTTTCTTAGTTTATCTTTTTATACCTTTTTAGTTATTTCTGTGAAACTTCAGCTCATCAGAGCAGCTGTTTAATTGGGCCAATATGTATTGGTTCTGATGTGTCCCAATTAACCAAAGCCCACTGTACTGAAATGTAGCAGAGCATTTAAGTAGGTGGACTGAGAAGACACAAAGCATGCTTTCCTCTGTTATGTTAGGCATAGAATAAAAGTGCAGAAAGATATTACTAGAATGGTATCCAGTCCTGGTTATGCATAACTTGAGTACTTTGTAGCATGATGAACACAACTACACAGATGTGGTCACCTTTGTCTGTGCTGTCGCCTCTGGTGTCCCATATCCTTTGCCACTTGTTTCACGTTGATGGGCTGTTGAGAGACTGCAGCATGCCAGCAGGCCCTACAACCCACCTTGTGCACACAGACCAATGTACAAACGTGTACACTAATCCTATTTTATTCTCTTGACGTTCCCCTCAGCTCCTCCAGGTTCTACCATTTACTAGCACATTAGGGGCAATTTACAGATGCCAATTAATCTACCAATTTGCACGACTTTCGATAATAGGAGGAAAATCTGGAGTGCCCAGAGGAAACCCATGTGTTTACAGAGAACATGCAATTTCGAAAATGCTAGCACCTAATGTTAGGATTGAACTTGGGCAGTGAGGCAGTGGCTCTTACCAGCTGGGCCACAATGTTATACACTTAGCAGCATGACTCAAAACCATATCATTAAGTCCACAGACTGTTTTGTGAGCAGCTTGTATTTATAAAGAGTGTTTCTTTATTCTTGTGGGGCTGAACATTTTAAAGGCAATTGCACATTGTGTTGCATGTTTCAGATCAATGAAATGAGTTGGTAATTCAACAGAAAATTCAAGTAGCAAAACATTTTTTACAATAACTTCAACTGATATACTAAAGCAGCAACTTGCTCAGAATATTTGTGTACTCAAATCAGTAAAACCAGAGTGCAGATTTGTATAATATACATCAATCAGTTTAAAATTTGATCAGTCAGACAACCATAACTTGGTATTATTGCACTCTGCACACAAGTTGTTCCTGTCCTTGTGATCTTTGCCACGGAGAAATGTTTGGGGATGGTGTGTAGCAGTGGGAAGGTTCATGGGGCTCAAGAGAATAGGCTTGAATTTCATGCAGCAAAGAGGATATAAGCCATGTTCTCAGGTCTAGTGATGGAAGTCTCTTTCTCTCTACTATCCATGTCCTCCTCGATCTCATTCACTGAGAAGATTTGGTTTATCCATGAGCCTTCTCTTGTACTTCTACAAATGCTACAGAAAGTATATTGATGAATTGCATCTCAGCTTGGTATTAGCCATTGTTCTGTTCTGGACTGATGAAAGTGGTAAACACTGCCCATTCCAATATAGACTCTTCTTCCTTCCATCCAGCCCATCCGAATGTTACATTGCTAACAGTATTATCAAGGGTGCCTGTCAATCTGCCATTCTCTTCTGTTCTTTCTATCTTCTAGAAGAAGATACCAGAGTTATGAAAGCCTAGATGACAAAGACTGAAGAATAGCATCTTCCCTGCTGCTATCAGAATTCTGAGCCATTCGTTTCTTGAACATCCATTTCCCAGAAGTGCTGCTGCATTCCCAGACATTCAATTCTACCACTTCTGTTATTGTTACTTCAGTACTTCTTGTTACACTACTTCAGATTACATAACTACCTCTATGCCATTCTGTTGCTTTGCCCTTGTTGCTGTATTTATTTTGTATTATTATCTTGTACAGAATTTCTTGCAAGCATGGAATTTCATTCCATCCCGATATATGAGAATATTAAATCTGATCAAGTTCAAGTTATTGTGTACTGCCAAATGAAACAACATTCCTCTGGACAAAGATACACAAACAGTAATATTACCACAAATAATTTAAGAAATAATGTGCATTTACGACACAAGTCAAAAAGTAAACTGTGTATGCCACTGGCGCTTCATAAATGATAAGACCTGGGTGGTGGCAGGACTTGGGTAGTCTTATGGTCTGGGGAAAGAAGGTGTTTCATATCCTAACCTTGTCCTTATACTACGGTACCTCCTACCTGATGGTCGGAGATCAAAAAGATTGTTGGATAATGGGAAAGGATCATTATCAATACTAAGGTGTGCTAATTGAATGGGCAAAGACCTGGCAAATGAAATATGATGTAGGCAAAAGTGAAGTTGATTATTTTGATGGTGAAAGTGGAAACAATCACGTGATCCCAGACATCCCACCCTGCAAATACTCATTTCAGGGAGGTTTCAACCGGAAGCCTCAACCTCATAGCAGTTTGTGTCAATGAATTCGTTAATTTTGCAAGACATCAGATTCACAAGTGTTTTATGAGACAGCTGACTTCTGAATTCTGTCTTAATGTGCCATGTTCACAATAGCTGCTGTCCTGGTTAATGAGCAGGCATAGTTTTTTGCTATTTCTGAACCAGGAAACATTTTCCTGAATAGCTTGCCTGTGTGCTTCCACACCTGGAATGGCAGGTTATGCTCAAGATGTAAAGTACAGCTCAGATCTAGTGACCTTCTCTGTCAGACTTCGGTTTTCCGCTGAAAAGAACTGTGAAATACTTGAGCAGCCTTCCCTGCGCTTAGCCTCCCTAATATATTGTGGTCCCTAAAAGAAATAAAAGCATAAGGTGTATCCTTATTACAGGTGTGCGCCGCTT
Source organism: Mobula hypostoma (assembly GCF_963921235.1). Lineage (NCBI taxonomy): Eukaryota > Metazoa > Chordata > Chondrichthyes > Myliobatiformes > Myliobatidae > Mobula > Mobula hypostoma. Next base: position 93,550,191 of record NC_086100.1, on the reverse strand, counting down.
AAAGTCCATTAGGACAACGTCCGATCGCATAAACGTCCATAGTAACACACACATTGCCTGCAATAGTTGGGATCAGAACTTACTCTTTTACATCGAAATGGGGAATTTTAAATGAGTGATTTAGAAGTTCTGTATCTTCAAATTAAAGTTTATTGTCATCTGGCTGATTGTCCACAAATGAAACAACCTCTGTCCGGACACGGTGTAGCCACAATACATATATCATGCATACCACATAAAACAGTATATTACCATATTATTTAATAAAGTGTAATTCAAACTGCATATAAAGTGTGTAGCACAGGTAAACAGTTCACTGTCCTCATGACGAGACCTCGGTGGGGGCCGGATATTTATTAAAAATTGATTTTTCTTCTGAAAACGGCTGTGCTTAAACCCAGCCCATCGCGGGCTTCGATGTACCTGTAAGTGGAAGTGTTTCAAGAAAAACCCCCCGAAGAATTTGCTTGCTGCAAGCACGTTTTTAAAGATGTCTTAATGGACGATTTTGGAATTTTGCTCCAATTTAAATCCTGCTCTAACCACCTTTAAGACGCCAACGCCTGTACAGGACAGTCTCGCGTAGTCAGGTTGTCACTGCCAGCCTTGGGAATTTCTTTGCCAGGCTTTTGTACTTCATCACCGACAGTTGTCTGGATGATTTCAGCGTCATTACAGATGGCAGTAACTGAACTGATGGACTATGGAAGAGAGAGAGAGAGAGGTTGACTGTAAAGCCCGCCCACAGAGAAAACTGATGGAGACCAAGCAGGATTTATTGATTTTCTTTCTTTCTTTTTTTTCCCCGCTTCCTCTCCCACTCTGAAAAATTGATTTCCGGGATATTGTATGTAATTTGCGGGCATCAGGGAGCCGTTATCGATTTGCGGGAGATTCCTGGAACTCCTGGGAGAGGTAGGATGTCTGTGATCCAAAAGGTGAGACATTTCAAAGCCCCAAGTGCAAAGGGATCTTGGTGAATGATAGTATGCAGCTATGGGAACAAATTGGGAGAACAAAGAGAATCATAACATTTAGTGTGAGAGGGAATAAATACAGAAGTAGCAGATTGTGCTTCAGTATAAGGGGCATTCGTAAGGTCACAACTGAAATAGGGTACAACATTGGTCTCTTTAAGATAGTATGTTAATATTTCGTAGGCTGGGATGGCCTATTGAGGAAAGTTTGGACAGGGTTGTATTTACTGAAGTTTATAAAAGTGCAAAGAGACTTGATTAAAACAGAGATACTGGGATGGTCTTAATGCTGTAAAATGAAGAGCAAAATACTTGAGAGTGTAGAAAGGATCACTGTTCAAAAATTGGAGGATGCTCACTCTGACAGAATTGTGGCAGAATTTCTTGTGAATATTATGAAATTCCTCTTGGATCATAGATTCCTCTTAATAAAGCATAGAACCATAGAACACTACAGCACAGGAAATAGGTCGTTCGGCCCTTCTAGTCTGTGCTGAAACTTTATTCCGCTAGTCCCATTGACCTGCACCCAGTCCATAACCCTCCACACCTCTACCATCCATGTATCTATCCAATTTATTCTTAAAACTTAAGAGTGAGTGCGCACTTATCACGTCAGATGGCAGTTCGTTCCACACTCCCACCACTCTGAGTGAAGAAGTTCCCCCTAAGCCTTTCCCCTTTCACCCTAAAGCCATGTCCTCTTGTATTTCTCTCTCTTAATCTAAGTGGAAAGAGCCTACTCGCATTTACTCTGTCTATACCTCTCATAATTTTGTAAATCTCTTATCAAATCCCCCCTCATTCTTCTAGGCTCCAAGGAATAAAGTCCTAACCTGTTCAATCTTTCCCTGTAACTCCACTCCTGAAGACCCGGCAACATCCCAGTAAATCTTCTCTGCACTCTTTCAATTTTACTGATATCCTTCCTACAGTTAGGTGACCAGAACTGCACACAATACTCCAAATTTAGGCTCACCAATGTCTTATACAACCTCACCATAACATCCCAACTCCTATACTCAATACTTTGATTTATGAATGCTAGGATACCAAAAGCTTTCTTTACAACCCTGTCTACCTGTGATGCCACTTTCAGGGAATTATGTATCTGAACTCCCAGATCCCTTTGTTCCTCCACACTCCTCAGTGCCCTGCCATTTACTGTGTATGTCCGACCTTGATTTGTCATAGAACACAGAATAGTACAGCACAGTACAGGCCCTTCGGCCCACAATGTTGTGCCGACCCTTAAACCCTACCTCCCATATAACCCCCCCCAGCTTAAATTCCTCTATATACCTGTCTAGCAGTCTCTTAAATTTCACGAGTGATCTGCCTCCACCACTGACTCAAGCAGTGCATTCCACGCACCATCCACTCTCTGAGTAAAAAACCTTCCCCTAATATCCCCCTTGAACTTCCCACCCCTTACCTTAAAGCCATGTCCTCTTGTACTGAGCAGTGGTGCCCTGGGGAAGAGGCACTGGCTATCCACTCTATCTATTGCTCTTAATATCTTGTATACCTCCATCATGTCTCCTCTCATCCTCCTCCTCTCCAAAGAGTAAAGCCCAAGCTCCCTTAATCTCTGATCATAATCCATACTCTCTAAACCAGGCAGCATCCTGGTAAATCTCCTCTGTACCCTTTCCAATGCTTCCACATCCTTCCTATAGTGAGGCGACCAGAACTGGACACAGTACTCCAAGGGTGGCCTAACCAGAGTTTTATGGAGCTGCATGATTACCCCGCGACTCTTAAACTCTGTCTTTCGACTTATGAAAGCTAACACCCCATAAGCTTTTTTAACTACTCTATCTACCTGTGAGGCAACTTGCATGGATCTGTGGACATGTACCCCCAGATCCCTCTGCTCCTCCACACTACCAAGTATCCTACCATTTACTTTGTACTCTGCCTTGGAGTTTGTCCTTCCAAAGTATACCACCTCACACTTCTCCGGGTTGAACTCCATCTGCCACTTCTCAGCCCACTTCTGCATCCTATCAAAGTTTCTCTGCAATCTTCGGCAATCCTCTACACTATCCACAACACCACCAACCTTTGTGTCGTCTGTAAACTTGCCAACCCACCCTTCCACCCCCACATCCAGGTCGTTAATAAAAATCATGAAAAGTAGAGGTCCCCGAACTGATCCTTGTGGGACACCAGTAATCACAACCCTCCAATCCGAATGTACTCCCTCCACCATGACCCTCTGCTTTCCACAGGGAAGCCAATTTGGCCAAACTTCCCTGGATCCCATGCCTTCTGACTTTCTGAATAAGCCTACTGTATGGAACCTTGTCAAATGCCTTACTAAAGTCCATGTAGATCACATCCACTGCACTTCCTTCATCTATATGCCTGGTCACCTCCTCAAAGAACTCTATCAGGCTTGTTAGACACGATCTGCCCTTCACAAAGCCGTGCTGACTGTCCCTGATCAGACCATGATTCAGTGCCCATAGATCTTATCTCTACGAATCTTTTCCAACAGCTTTCCCACCATAGACGTAAGGCTCACCGGTCTATAATTACCTGGACTATCCCTACTACCTTTTTTGAACAAGGGGACAACATTCGCCTCCCTCCAATCCTCTGGTATCATTCCCGTGGACAACGAGGACATAAATATCCTAGCCAGAGGCTCAGCAATCTCTTCCTTCACTTCGTGGAGCCGCCTGGGGAATATTCCATCAGGCCCCGGGGACTTATCTATCCTAATGTATTTTAACAGCTCCCAACACCTCCTCTCCCTTAATATCAACATGCTCCAGAACATCAACCTCACTCATATTGTCCTCACCTTCATCAAGTTACCTCTTATTGGTGAACACTGAAGAGAAGTATTCATTGAGGACCTCGCTCACTTCCACAGCCTCCAGCGACATCTTCCCACCTTTATCTCTAATTGGTCCTACCTTCAGTCCTGTCATCATTTTCTTCTGCATGTAATTGAAGAATGCCTTGAGGTTTTCCTTTACCCTACTCGCCAAGGCCTTCTCATGCCCCCTTCTTGCTCTTCTCAGCCCCTTCTTAAGCTCCTTTCTTGCTAACCTATATTCCTCAATAGAACAATCGGATCCTTGCTTCCTAAACCTCGTGTATGCTGCCTTCTTCCTCCTGACTAGATTTTCCACCTCACTTGTCACCCATGCTTCCTTCACCCAACCATTCTTTATCTTCTTTACGGGGACAAATTTATCCCTAACATCCAGCAAGAGATCCCTAAACATCGACTATATGTCCATAGTACATTTCCCTGCAAAAACGTCATTCCAATTCACACCTGCAAGTTCTAGCCTTATGGCCTCATAATTTGCCCTTCCCCAATTAAAAATTTTCCTGTCCCTTCTGATTCTATCCTTTTCCATGATAATGTTAAAGGCCAGGGAGCGGTGGTCACTGTACCCCAGATGCACACCCACTGAGAGATCTATGACCTGACCTGGTTCGTTACCTAATACTAGATCGAGTATAGCAATCCCCCTAGTTGGCCTGTCAACATATTGTGACAGGAATCCGTCCTGGACACACTTAACAAACCCTGCCTTGTCTAAACCATTGGAACTAATTAGGTGCCAATCAATATTAGAGAAGTTAAAGTCACCCATGATGATAACCCTATTATTTTTGCACCTTTCCAAAAACTGCCTCCCAATCTGCTCCTCGGTATCTCTGCTGCTACCGGGGGCCTATAGAATACTCCCAATAGAGTAATTGCTCCCTTCCTGTTCCTGACTTCTACCCATACTGACTCAAAAGAGGATCCTGCTCCATTACCCACCCTTTCTGTAGCTGTAATAGTATCCCTGATCAGTAATGCCACCCCTCCTCCCCTCCCCCCCATCCCTTTTAAAGCACTGAAATCCAGGAATATTGTGAATCCATTCCTGCCCTGGTGCCAGCCAAATCTCTGTAATGGCCACTACATCATAATTCCATGTATGTATCCAAGCTCTCAGTTCATCAGCTTTGTTCCTGATGCTTCTTGCATTGAAGTACACGCACTTTTGCCCTTCTACCTTTCTACCATTTATTCTGCTTCTCTTTACTCAAAGCCTCTTTATATGTTAGATCTGGCTTTATTCCATGCACTATACTTGCAGTTCTTGCATGACCTTTATCCTCCTCCACCTCACTATCTGCTCTCACACTCTGGTTCCCCTCCCCCTGCAAATCTAGCTTAACCCCCCACCCCTGGAGCAGCACTAGCAAACCTTTCCGCAAGGATGTTAGTTCCCATCCAGTTCAGGTGCAACCCATCCCATTGGAACAGGTTCCACCTTCTCTGGAACATGGCCAAATTGTCCAGAAACATGAAGCCCTCCCTCCTGCACCAACTCCTTAGCCACGTATTTAGCTGCATTATCTTCCTATTTCTAGCTTCACTAGCACATGGCACGGGTAGCAATCCTGAATTTGCAACCCTGGAGGTCCTGTCCTTCAACTTTGCACCTAACTCCCGAAACTCTCTTTGCAGGACCTCCTCCTTCTTCCTTTTCACATCATTGTTCCCTACGTGGACCACGACATCTGGCTGCTCACCCTCCTTCCTGAGAATATTGAGAACTCAATCCAAGATATTGTGGACCCTGGCACCAGGGAGGCAACAGACCATCTGGGATTCTTGATCTCTCCCACAGAACCTCCTGTCTGTCCCCCTAACTATCGAATCCCGTATCACTATTGCTCCGTTCTTTTTCCTCCTTCCCTTTTGAGCTGAGGGTCCAGTCTCGGTGCCAGAGACGCGACCACTGCAACTTGTCCTGGTAGGTCGTCCCCACCAACAGTATCCAAAACAGTATACTTATTGTTGATGGGAATGACCACAGGGCTGCTCTGCTCTTTCTGTCTATTCCCCTTCCTTCTCTTGACAGTCACCCAGCTACCTGCCTCCTGACTTTTAGGGGTGACTATCTCCCTGTAACTCCTGTTTATTTCTGCCTCTGCCTCACGAATGATCCGGAGTTCATTCAGCTCCAGCTCCAATTCCCTAACTCAGTTTGTCAGGAGCTGCAGCTGGATGCACCTTTTACAGGTGTAGTCATCAGGGACAATTGTACTCGCCCTGACTTCCCTCATACTGCAAATGGAGCACTCGACTGCCCTAACTGCTGCCTCTGTTACTTACTCCTAAGTTAGTTAGAGTTTATTAAAGGAACTTACCCGGCTTTACCTCACTGGGAGCAAGCTCATCCTCAGCCTCTGCTTGCCGAAGCCTCTCGAGCCAAAGCCTTCCTACTGTGTCTCCCACTACTCTGTCGCCCGCTCTGTTAATCTGCTTGCTTTTTAAACTCTCCCGCTTCCAAGATGCAACAGCTCACTTTTGTCTGCATTACAAGTGTATAAACAATTATAGCATAGTATTTAAAAATAGTCCCTGCCCACCAGACTAGTCCTGTTTTCCTGCATTTGGCCCATAATCTTCTAAAGCTCCTAACCATGTATTTATCCAAATACCTCTTGGATGTTGTTACTTCCTCTGGCAGCCTGTTCCATATAGCCACCACTCTCGACATGTTGCCCTCTGTCCTTCTTAAATTCTCACCTCATAACTGCAGTGCCTATAAAAAGTATTCACCACCCCCATGGAAGTTTTCATGTTTTATTGATTCAATTAACATTGAATCACTGTGGATACAATTAGGCTTTTTTGACACTGATCAACAGAAAAAAGACTTTTTCATGTCAAAGTGAAAACAGATCTCTAAAAGGGATCTAAATTAATTACAAATATAAACACAAAATAATTGATTGCATGAGTCTTCACACCTTTCAAGTCAGTACTTAGTAGACGCACCTTTGGCAGTAATTACAGCCTTGAGTCTGTGCGGATTGGTCTCTACCACCTTTGCACACCTGGAACACTGCAATTATTCCCCATTCTTTACAAAACCGCTCAAGCTCTTTAAGATTGCCTGGGGATCATGAGTGAACGGCCCTTTTCAAGTCCAGCCGTAAATTCTCAATTGAAGGGGTCCCCAACTTTTTTTGCACTGCGGACCGGTTTAATATTGACAATATTCTTGTGGACCGGCCGACTAGGGGGTGGGGGGGGGCGGTGTGTTCAAGTAGGGTTAAACTCACCTCAACATGTCTTTTACAGTCAGGGTTGCAAACTTCCAAATAAGGGACAAAAGTAGCAGTCAAATACAGGACACTTGTGTTTACCCCGAAAAAGACTACCATGACCATGAAGCCTTGAGCGGGCACCTGTGTGCGCATGTGTGCCAATTATTTCCCACAAATTGGTTTCTGCTTAGTCTTCCCAACTGTACTGTACATACGTTATTTCTACTTTATATAGGCTGTGTCATTCCTGCTTTTGCTATATCTTAGTGTTATTTGAGGTTTTATGTGTTATTTGGTATGATTTGGTAGGTTTTTTCCTGGGTCTGGGAACGCTCAAAAATTTTTCCCGTATAAATTAATGGTAATTGCTTCTTCACTTTACGCCATTTCGGCACGAAAGGTTTCATAGGAACGCTCCACCTTAGCGGGGGAAATATGGGACAAGGGCGGTTCCGTATGGGAGAAACTAATTTAGCCCAATATGCAGGATGTCCAGTACAACAGTGCGTGACAGGGAATGAGGAAAGGTGCAGCTGACTCATATCGTTACCTCGCGGCCTGGTAGCACATGCTTTGCGGTCCAGTGGCTGGGGACCGCTGCACAATTGAATTGAGGTCTGGACTCTGACTTGGCCACTCCAGGACATTAACTTTGTTTTTAAGCCATTCCTGTGTAATGTTGGCTTTATGCTTGGGGTCATTGTCTTGCTGGAAAACAACTTTTCTCCCAAGTTGCAGTTCTCTTGCAGACTGCACCAGGTTTTCCTCCAGGATATCTCTGCATTTTGCTGCATTAATTTTACCCTCTACCTTCACAAGCCTTTCAGAGCCTGCTGCAGTGAAGCATCCCCACAGCATGATGCAGCCACCACCATGCTTCTCAGTAGGGATGATATATTTTTGATGATGTGCAGTGTTTGGCTTACACCAAGCATAGCATTTAGTCTGATGGCCAGAAAGCTCAATTTTGGTTTCATCAGACCATAGAACCTTCATCCAGCGGACTTCAGAGCCTCCTACATGCCTTCTGGCAAACAGTACCTGAGATTTCATGTGAGTTTTTTCAACAGTGGCTTTCTCTTTGCTACTCACTCATGAAGTTGCGACTGATGAAGCACCTGGGCAGCAGTTGTTGTATGCGCATTCTCTCCCATCTTGACAACTGAAGCTTGTAACTCCTCCAGAGTTGTCATAGGTCCCCTCTTGCAAGGTCACTCAGTTTTTGAGGCGGCCTGCTTTAGGCAGATTTACAGCTGTGCCATATTCTTTCCATTTCTTGATAATTACTCCAAGGATATTCAGTGACTTCGCAATTCTCTTTTATCCACCTCCTGACTTGTACTTTTCAATAACCTTTAGTTGCTTGGAGTGTTGTTTTGTCTTCATGGTGTAGTTTTTACCAGAATACTGACTCTCTCTGGCAGTTGGACCTCTGTCTGTCTGTATCTTGTTTTACGGCGGTTGGCATCCAGCTTAATGGTGCATTACCGCCACCCTCTGCTCCAGAATGTACACTAGACGTACATTCAAAATCCCTTCACCCAATCACACACACACAAACCTACACTTCACCCTCCCATCTTTGACCATCCTAGTACCCTATTCCTGTTTATTCGTCATACTCTATAAAAAAACCCCTGTACCCCTTAAAAACGCTAAAAATACCCGGACTTGTGCTCTCTCACCCATGCCCAGCAACCCTTTTAATGTGAATTCCTGCATCCCCAACTCCCTTAATTTATTTCTCATCATCTCTCTCTGTATCCCATACTTCCTGCAACTCAGAACTACATGTTCTACTGACTCCTCTTCCTGACATTCCTCACACAATCCTGTCTGGTGTTTCCCTATCATTTTCAATGTGTTGTTTAATGCACAATGCCCCAGCCTTAACCTAGTCCACACAATTTCCTCTCTTCTGTTTCCATTACCTACCCTAGTAACTGCAACACTCTTTTGTATTTGATATAAATGCCTCCCTTTCCCCTCCCTGTCCCATCTTTCTTGCCACATTCGGTTGACTTTTTCCCAGATTACACACTTAACCTCTGCTTTACTGATACTAATGTGCATTTCCACATTTTCTTTCTTTAACGCCCTCTTTGCCAACTCATCCACCCTCTCATTCCCCTTCACCCCTACATGTGCTGGAACCCATAGAAATTTTACCTGATCTCCCTGATTTACAATTCTTGTAACTAACTGAAGGACTTCATAAAGTACATCTTGCCGACTGTTTGTGTGAAAAGACCTTAAACTTGCTAGAACTGAGGATGAATCTGAACATATCAATGCTTTGGATGGTCTGGCTTTCTGCACCCATTGCAACGCAACCAACACTGCCAGCATCTCCACTGTAAACACCCCTAACTTATTAGATGTTCTTCTGCTGATTCCAATTTCTTTTGCTGGTATTACCACCCCAAACCCTGTCACTCCTGTTTCAGGTTCCTTCGCACCATCTGTATAAATGTGAGTATAATCACTATACTTTTCCATCACATGACAGTTAAATGCATTTACCAAATCTGTTTTATATCTTTCTTTCCTTTTTACCTCTAACAAATGCCAGTCTATGTCAGGCCATACAAGCTTCCATGGAGCTACAACTGGATAAACTACTGAAGGACTTATCCTCAGATCAAACACTCCACATTCTTTCACGATATCATTCCCTACCCGACTAAAGGTATCCCTCTGAAACCTCCCATTTTCCCAGCACTCCTGCAACACTCCTTTAGTAGGGTTAGAATCATTGTGCCCCTGCAAGTTAGCCCAGTAGTTTGCCATCAGTTGCATCCTTCTTAGTTCCAAAGGCATTATTCCCATTTCTACCTGTAGGGCTGACACTGGTGACGTTTTAAAAGCCCCACTGCACACTCTCAAGGCCTGAGCCTGAATCACATCCAGTTTCCTTATAAGAGACCTAGCTGCTGATCCATATACTATATTTCCATAATCCAATACAGATCTTACTAAAGCCACATACATTCTCTTCAAAGCTGAACAACTTGCTCCCCATTCCCTACCAGTCAAACATCTCATCACATTTATTACTTTTTTACATTTCTCCTCAACTTTCCTGATATGGTCTGCCCATGTTAATCGTGAATCAAATATAACTCCCAGAAATTTAAATGATGCAACCCTTTCTAATTCAACCCCATACATCCTTAACTTCTTCCCTACCTCAACCCTTTTCCTGGTAAAAAATACAGTTTGAGTTTTGTCTACTGAAAATCTACATCCCCAATAATAACCCCACTCCATCACTTCATCAATTGCTTCTTGTCGTTTCCTGATTATATAGTCCATGTTCCTGCCTCTTTTCCACAAGGCCCCATCATCCGCAAACAGTGACCTACCTATATCCACTGGTACCTTTGTGAAGACATCATTGATCATAATCATGAAAAGTAATGGGCTAATCACACTACCTTGAGGTGTGCCATTTTCCACTATGTACTGTTTTGATAATTCTGATCCAATCCGAACTTGAATTTTTCTACCAAACAAAAAATCTTTAATCCAATTAAAAACTCTCCCACCAACCCCCATCTTGTGCAGTTTAATTAATAATCCTTCCTTCCACATCATATCATAGGCTTTTTCAATGTCAAAGAACACTGCCACTACTGACTCTCTATTTGCGTGGGCCTTCCTTATTTCAGTCTCTAACATAATCACTGAGTCCATGGAATTCCTTCCCTTTCTAAAACCACTCTGATAACTTGCCAGCATTCCCCTTTTCTCAAGCTCATATGATAACCTTTCTGTTATCATCCTTTCCATTATCTTACATATACTTGATGTTAATGCAATTGGTCTGTAGCGAGTGGGTTTTGACAGATCCTTGCCAGGCTTCCTTATTGGAATTACTACTGCTTCTTTCCATGCACTTGGTAATCTTCCCTCCTGCCACACTCTGTTATAAAAATGCAGCAACTTCAAGAGCGCTCCTTCTCCTAGATTTTTTAGCATCACAGAGCATATCAGATCTTTCCCTGGGGAGGTTGGTCTCGATCTCTTTATTGCTCTCACCATTTCTGCTAATGTAAATGGATCATCAATTATATCATCTGTTCCTTCCCTCCTGCTTAACACACCTGGGTGTTGGCTCATTATTCTTTCCCTTCTTCAGACAAATTTTCTGAACTGTGTATCAGTACAAATGACTTGGCCATGACCTCAGCCTTATCCCTACTGGAGACTGCAGTTTCCTCCTCAGATATCATTACTGGATATTCCCATTCCCTTCTATCTCCTCCCATCCTCTTAACCATTCCCCATATCTCTCCCACAGGTGTTGTTCTTCCTACCTTGTCGCAAAAACTCCTCCAACTTGCCCTCTTAGCTTGACGTATAGTTCTTCTCACCACTGCCTGTGCTTTCTTATATTGAACCAAATGCTGCATATTATGGGTTCTTTTAACTAGCCTGAATGCTCTATTTCTGTTTTTTACAGCCTGACAACATTCCTCTGTCCACCATGGTACCAGTTTTCTATTCATCCTATTTTTACTCCTAGGTATAGATCCTTCTGCTGCCATGATAATTGCTGAAGTCACCTGACTGTTTAATTCATCTACATTTCCAGAAATATCAATCTTTGTCAACCCTTCTTCACTCAACTTCTGGAACTTACCCCAATCAGCTTTTTCAAACACCCACTTTGGGGTTCCGCCACCTGGTCTTACTTCAACTCTTTCACCCGCTGAACACAAAACTGGGTAGTGATCACTGCCTACTGTTGAAGCAGTCCAAACTCCCCAGTTACTAATGCCAGCCAAGGTATTAGACACTAACGTAATATCTAACACTGACTCAGTTCCTGTTGTTATATCTATCCTTGTGCCGCTACCATCATTCATACACACCAAATCCCTTTCTTCCATCAAATCTTCAATTACCTTTCCATTTGGATCTGTAATCTGATCCCCCCATATTGTGCTATGAGCATTGAAATCTGCACACCACGCTACTTTGTGTCTGTTTTGTCCTTGTATCCTTAATAGGCTGTCCAAATCCAACCTTTTACATGGATTGTAGTAGTTAATTATAACCACTCCCTCCCCTCTCTCCCACACTTCCACCACTATGTATTCCTGATCATCTCCTTTCTCCAGTACCCTATATGGTATACCTTGTTTGATTAACATAGCACAACCCCCTCCTCCCCCTAGATTTCTATCTTTCCTTATCATTGTATACCCACATACCACAAAGTCTAAAGTTGGTTTCAACCAAGTTTCCTGAATACACACTACATCCGGTTTTACAACCATTTCTTTAATAAAGTGCTTGAATTCCTGGCTATTGGCCAGTAAGCTCCTTGCATTCCATTGTAAAAGAATCACCATAATTAGTATTAACCAACACATGACACTTCCTGGCTTGACTGATTACTGAGGTTCTCCCTCACTTCCTCCCATGTCAGTCCTACTAACCCTAAATGGTTTACTGCTGCTTTTACCACCAGCTGAATTTTGTCACTTTTTGACTTTACCTCAGCAGTACTATTAATCACTCCTGCAATGAATGTTACTAGAGCCTTTTTGTCTACATAAATCCTGTCATTTGTTCTTTGTTGCATCTCTCGTATCCCTACTGCTCCCTGTTCATTACTCTGAGCATTACTCTGTTCTCTTGACATTCTTACAGCTTCTGCATAAGTGATCTTTCTTTTCACTCTTATTTCTTGAATTTTAGTCTCTCGTCTCACAACCTCACACCCACTATATGCAACATTATGAGCTCCTCCACAATTGCAGCATTTTGGTTGAACTCCTGTTCCGCACTTTCCATATTCATGATCACCCCCACATCTAGCACATCTCCTCTGCCTTTTACAGTTTTTAGCCACGTGTCCAAACCTTTGACAATTATAGCACCTCAATGGCTTTGGCACATACACCCTTACTGGGTAACTCATGAAACCCAGGAACACCTTCCTTGGCACTCTTTCTTCTTCAAATTCAATCAATACTGATTCACTTTCCTTTTTCACTCCCTCCTTTGTTGTTTTCAGTCTTTGAACATTCATTACTTTCCCTCCTTTGATATTCCTCTTTATCTCCTCCATATTTATACTCATTGGTATCCCCGTGATCACTCCTTTACAACCACTGTTTTGTGCTCCCACCCTCCCAGTGTATTCCACCTTGCATTTTCCTATCTCTTTTAGCTTGAGTGCTTTCTCAAGTTGTTCTTCATTCGCACATCTTACCAATAAGTTGCCATCATTAAAGACTTTTGCAAATACTATTTCCCCTATCTTATTTGTCAGAGTTGTTGTTAGTACAAACGGGTTAATTTTCTTCATATGTCCGTGAGCCTTCTCATTAAACCTAATTATGACAACACCTCCTCTCTGAGCTTGTTCATCTTCCTCACTTTCAGAGCTTTCTCCACCATCATTTCTTATTCTTTTATTCCCTTTGTCTTGGTTTTTATTCATCCGACCCCTCACCACCTCCTCATTCCCTTTATTTCTCTCTTCACAATAATCCACCTCTCCCCAGCTGCCTACCTCTGGTCCCAAGTCTCTATCCCTCTCCTTCTCCACTTTCTTTCCCTCAACCCCGTCTCTTATCTTGTCCGCCATTACCGGACCCACGCGACCCCCTCCCAGCAATTTCTGTTCCTTCCCCACTCTCTTTCCCTCAACAGGTTCCAAAACACACTCACGCATCAAGCAAAACACAGCCAGCTTCCAGCAGCAGCCCACACTCCAACCTCCAGCAACCGCAATCAGCCATTGGGCGGCAGTTGGACCTTCCAGACCCAGGTGTATTTTTACTATAGTCAATTGAAACACCTTAACTGAACATGGTCATCTCCATTTAACTAATTATCTGGCTTCTAAAACCAATTGGCTGCATCAGTGATGATTTGGTGTCATATTAAAGGGGGTGAATACTTATGCAATCAATTATCTTGTGTCTTATATTTGTAATTAATTTAGATCACTTTGTAGAGATCTGTTCTCACTTTGATCAACAGAAAAAGACTCTTTTGTGTCAGTGTCAAAAAAGCCGAATTAAACTCTGTGATTCAATGTTGTAAAACAATAAAATATGAAAACTTCCAAGGGGAATGAATACTTTTTATGGGCACTGTATGTCCTCTAGTTTTTAGTTCCCCATAACTGAGGAAAAGACCATGTGCATTCATCCTGTCTATATACCCCTGATAGTTTTATCCACTTTTATAAGATGTTATTGAGATGGAAAAAAGCCATGAGGGGCATAGGTAGGGTAAATCTACTCTACACTCCAAAGAGTAAAGTCCTTGCCTGCCAGCCTCTCCCTGGAACTCAAGTCATGAGTCATGGTAATATCTTCGGAACACTTCTCTGCACTCTCCCTAGTTTTATGATGTCTTTTCTATAACAGAGCAATCAAAAGTAGACACAATATTCCAAGTCTGGTCTCACCAACATCTTCTATAACTGTGACACAAGGTCCCAACTCCTATCTCAGTGCCTTGACTGATGAAGGCCAGCATGGCAAATGCTTCCTTCACCACCTGATGCTCTTTTCAGCGAATTTATGTACCTGTATTTCTCGGTCCCTCTGTTCTGGAGGATTACCCAGAGCCTGACCATTCAGTCTATGCCACTTTGACTTCCCAAAATGCAAAAATTCACATGTCTGAATTTAAAGCCAGTTCTCATTCCTCAGCTCACTTACTCAGCTTACCAAGATCTCCTGTAACCTTTGATGATTTTCTTCACTATCTATGATGGCACCAATTCCAGCATCATGCTCAAATTTACAAACCATGCCTTATATATGGACATCCTTATCGTTTATCCAAATAACGATTCTTCAAAAGTTTTGTTTGATTGCTATTAGCCTTTAATATGAGTATCTAAAATAGTGCATAATTAAAGTGAAACCACTGGTTTCCTTAATCAAAATTACACAGCACAGAAATGGGGCTTTTTATCCCATCTCATTAATGCTGACCTTGATGCTAGTCAAAACGTATTTGTTCATAGCCCTCTATGGGTTTCCTTTCCAAGTACCTGCCCAAATGCCCTTCAAACATTATAATTTGATGTACCTCTACTGCCTTGCCTGGCAGCTCTTCCAGAAAACCAGCAGCCCCTCAAATTGATTCAAATCATTAGAAAAAGGTGACATAGGGTCAGAAGGTGTTGAATCATTGTGGATGGAGCTATGGAACAGCAAAGGTAAAAAGACCCTGATGGGAGTTGTATACAGGCCCCCAAATTACAAAGAAGAGTGCATGCCAAATGGGCAATGTTACATTAGTTATGGGGACCAATATGCATTGAATATGAAGGTAGATTGGGAAATCAGGTTGGTGCTGGATTACAAGAGGGGGAATTTCTACAGTGCTGATGAGATGGCTTTTTAGAACAACCCATGGTTGAGCCCACTAGAGGATCAACTATTCTGGATTGGGTGTTGTGCAATGAACCAGAATTGTTGAGAGAGCTTAAAGTAAAAGAACCCTTAGGGTAAAATGATCATAATATGATCAAATTCACCCTGAAATTTGAGAATGAGAAGCTAAAGTCAGATGTATCAGTATTATAGTGGAGTAAAGGGAATTAAAGAGGCATGAGAGAGAAGCTGGCCAGAATTGATTGGAAAAGAACACTGGTAGGGATGATGGCAAAGCAGCAATGGCTGGAATTTCTGGAAGCAGTTTGGAAGGCACAGGATATATACATCCCAAAGAGGAAGAAGTACTCAAAAGGAAAAATGACACAACCATGGCTAACAAAAGAAATTAAAGCCAACATGAAAGCCAAAGAGAAGACATATAATGGAGTAAAAATTAGTGGGAAGTTAGAGGATTGGGAGGCTTTTAAAAACCAACAGAAGGCAAAAGAAAAGTCAGGAAGAAAGTGCAGATAGAATAGCTAACCAATAATATTAAAGAGGATACCAAAAGTTTCTTCAGATACAGAAAATGTAAAAGAAAGGCGAGGGTGGACGTCAGACCTCTGGAAAACGATGCTGGAGAGGTAGTACTGGTGGACAACTGTATGGTAGACAAACTGAATAAGTCTTCATTGTGGAAAACACAAGCAGAGCAGTGGAAGTTCCAGGTGTCAGGGGGCATGAACTGTGGGAAATGACCATAACTAGATAACTAAACATAGAAAATCTACAGCACAATACAGGCCCTTCGGCCCACAAAACTGTGTTGAACATGTCCTTACCTTAGAAATTACCTAGGTTTACCCATAGCCCTCTATTTTTCTAAGCTCTATGTACCTGTCCAGAAGTCTCTTAAAAGACCCTATCATATCCGCCTCCACCACCGTCGCTGGCAGCCCATTCCACACACTCACCACCCTCTGCGTAAAAAAACTTACCACTGACATCTCCTCTGTACCTACTTCCAAGCACCTTAAAACTGTGCCTTCTCATGCTAGCCATTTCAGCCCTGGGAAAAAGCCTCTGACTATCCACACGATCAGTACCTCTCATCATCTTATACACCTCTATCAAGTCACCTCTCATTCCCCATCACTCCAAGGAGAAAAGGCCAAGTTCACTCAACCTATTCTCATAAGGCATGCTCCCCAATCCAGGCAACATCCTTGTAAATCTCCTCTGCACCCTTTCTAGGGTTTCCACATCCTTCCTGTAGTGAGGCGACCAGAACTGAGCACAGTACTCCAAGTGGGGTCTGAATAGAGCTCTATATAGCTGCAACATTACCTCTCAGCTCCTAAGCTCAATCCTATGATTGTTGAAGGCCAATGCACCATATGCTTTCTTAACCACAGAGTCAACCTGCGCAGCAGCTTTAAGTGCCCTATGGACTCGGACCCTAAGGTCCCTCTCATCCTCCACACTGTCAGGAGTCTTATAATTAACACTATATTCTGCCATCATATTTGATCTACCAGAATGAACCACCTCACACTTACCTGGGTTGAACTCCATCTGCTACTTCTCAGCCCAGTTTTACATCCTATCAATGTCCTGCTGTAACTTCTGACAGCCGTCCACACTATCCACTCACCCCCAACCTTTGTGTCATCAGCAAATTTACTAACCCATCCCTCCACTTCCTCATCCAGGTCATTTATAAAAATCATGAAGAGAAGGGGTCCCAGAACAGATCCCTGAGGCATACCACTGGTGACCGACCTCCATGCAGAATATGACCTGTCTACAACCACTCTTTGCCTTCTATGGGCAAGCCAGTTCTGGATCCACAAAGCAATGTCTCCTTGGATCCCATATCTCCTTACTTTCTCAATAAGTCTTGCATGAGGTACCTTGTCAAATGCCTTATACACTACATCTACAGCTCTACCTTCGGATCAGTGTGTTTAGTCACATCCTCAAAAAATTCATCAGGCTCGTAAGGCACGATCTGCCTTTGACAAAGCCATGCTGACTATTCCTAATCATATTATACCTTTCTGAATGTTCATAAATCCTGCCTCTCAGCTCTCACCAACCACTGAAGTAAGATTCACTGGTCTATAATTTCCTGGGCTATCTCTACTCTCTTTCTTGAAGAATAGAATAACATCAGCAACCCTCCAGTCCTCCGGAACTTCTCCCGTCTCCATTGATGATTCAAAGAATATCGCCAGAGGCTCAGCAATCTCCTCTCTCACCTCCCTTAGCAGCCTGGGGTACATCTCATCTAGTTCTTGGGAAACTGAAAGGTCTAAAGGCAGATAAGTCAGCTGGGGCAGTTGATTTACATCCAGAGTTCTGAAAGATGTGGCTGAAGAGATTGGAGAGGCACTTGTAATGACCTTTCAGGATTCGGTTGATCCTGGCATGGTTCCGGAAGTCTGGAAAATTCAAAATGTCACTCAACTCTTCAAGAAGAGAGAGAGGCAGAAGAAAGGAAATTATAGGTCAGTTAGTCTGACCTCAGTGGTTGGGAAGTTTTTGGAGTTGATTGTTAAGGATAGTGTTTCAGGGTACTTTGAAGCACTTTATAAGATAGGCCAGAGTCAGCATGGTTTCCTCAAGGGAAGATCTTGCTTGACAAATCTGTTGGAATTCTTTGAAGAAATAAGCAGAGTAGACAAAGGAGAATCAGTTGATGTTGTGCACTTGGATTTTCAGAAGGCCTTTGACAAGGTGCCACACATGAGACTGCTTAACAAGCTATGCGCCCATGATAATACAGGAAGGGTTCTAGCATGGATGAAGCAGTGGCTGATTGGCAGGAGGCAAAGAGTGATAATAAAGGGGGCCTTTTCTAGTTGGCTACCTATGACTGGTGGTGTTCCACAAGGGTCTGTGTTGGGGCCAATTCTTTTTAAGTTATATGTCAGTGATTTGGATGATGGAATTGATGGCTTTGTTGCAAAGTTTGCAGACAGTATGAAGATGGGTGGAGGGGCAGAAGATTTTGAGGAAGTAGAGAGGCTACAGAAGGACTTAGTCAGATTAGGAGAACAGGCAAAGAAATGGCAGGCGGAGTATGGTGTTGGGGAGTGTGTGGTAGAAGAAATTAAAGGGTAGACTATTTTCTAAATGGAAAGAAAATCGAAAAAAACTTGGGAGTCCTTGAGCAGGTTTCCCTAAAGGTTAATTTGCAGGTTGAATCTATGCTGAGGAGGGCAAATGTAACGTTAGCATTCATTTCAAGAAGACTGGAATGTAAAAGTAAAGATGCAATGTTGAAAGCACTGGTGAGGCCTCACTTGGATTATTGTGAGCAGGTTTGGGATCCTTATCTCTGAAAGGATGTGCTGAAACTGGAGAGGGTTCAGAAGAGGTTCATGAAAATTATTCCAGGATTGAATGGCTTGTCATATGAAGAATGCTTGATGGCTCTGGCAACACACATAAAAGTTGCTGGTGAACGCAGCAGGCCAGGCAGCATCTCTAAGAAGAGGTGCAGTTGACGTTTCAGGCCAAGACCCTTTGTCCTGACGAAGGGTCTCGGCCTGAAACGTCGACTGCACCTCTTCCTAGAGATGCTGCCTGGCCTGTTGTGTTCACCAGCAACTTTTATGTGTGTTGCTTGAATTTCCAGCATCTGCAGAACTCCTGTTGTTCTTGATGGCTCTGGGCCTGTATTCATTATAATTTAGAAGAATGAGGGGTGTCCTCATTGAAATCTGTTGAACGGTGAAAGCCTTTGATAGACTGAATGTGGAGAAGATGTTGCCTTTGGTGGGAGAGTCTGAGACCAGAGGACACAGCCTAGAGGGACGCTAGAGGGACGTCCTTTTAGAACGAAGATGAGAAATTTCTTTAGCCAGAGAGTGTTGAATCTGTGGAATTCGTTGCCACAGGTGGCTGTGGAGGCCAAGTCTTTATGTATTTTTAAGGCAGAGGTGATAGATTCTTGATTGGTCAGGGCATGAAGGAATACGGGGAGAAGGCAGGGAGACGGGGGCTGAGAGGAAAATTGGATCAACTATGATGAAATGGTGATGAAAAGACTTGATGGGCCAAATGGCCTAATTCTGCTCTTATATAGAAACCATAGAAAAACTACAGCACAGAAACAGGCCTTTTGGCCCTTCTTGGCTGTGCCAAACTATTTTCTGCCTAGTCCCACTGACTTGCACGCGGACCATATCCCTCCATACACCTCCCATCCATGTATCTGTCCAATTTATTCTTAAATGTTAAAAAAGAACCCGCATTTACCACCTCGTCTGGCAGCTCATTCCACACTCCCACCACTCTCTGTGTGAAGAAGTCCCCCCTAATGTTCCCTTTAAATTTTCCCCCTTCACCCTTAGCCCATGTCCTCTGGTTTTTTTTCTCCCCTTGCCTCAGTGGAAAAAACCTGCTTGCATTCACTCTATCTATACCCATCATAATTTTATATACCTCTATCAAATCTCCCCTCATTCTTCCTACGCTCCAGGGAATAAAGTCCTAACCTATTTGATCTTTCTCTGTAACTGAGTTTCTCAAGTCCTGGCAACATCCTTGTAAACCTTCTCTGCACTCTTCCAACCTTATTAATATCCTTCCTGTAATTTGGTGACCAAAACTGAACACAATACTCGAGATT
This sequence comes from Mobula hypostoma, assembly GCF_963921235.1. Classification (NCBI taxonomy): domain Eukaryota; kingdom Metazoa; phylum Chordata; class Chondrichthyes; order Myliobatiformes; family Myliobatidae; genus Mobula; species Mobula hypostoma. The sequence goes on along the minus strand of NC_086100.1, from coordinate 93,530,137 downwards.
CGGCCTCACCAATGCCTTATACAACCTCATCATAACATTCCAGCTCTTTTACTCAATACTTTGATTGAACAAAGGCCAATGCACCAAAAGCTCTCCTTACGACCCTATCTACCTGTGATGCCACTTCCAGGGAATTTTGTATCTGTATTCCCAGATCCCTCTGTTCTACTGCACTCCTCAGTGCCTTACCATTTACCCTGTATGTTCTACCTTGGTTTTTCCTTCCAAAGTGCAATAGCTCACACTTGTCTGTATTAAACTCCATCTGCCATTTTTTCAGCCCATTTTTCCAGCTGGTCCAAATCCCCCTGCAAGCTTTGAAAACCTTCTTTGCGTCCACTACACCTCCAATCTTTGTATCATCAGCAAATTTGCTGATCCAATTTACCACATTATCATCCAGATCATTGATATAGATGACAAATAACAATGGACCCAGCACTGATCCCTGTAGCACACCACTAGTCACAGGCCTCCACTCTTGAGAAGCAATCCTCCACTACCACTCTCTGGCTTCTTCCATTGAGCCAATGTCTAATTCAATTTACCACCTCTCCATGTATACCTAGCGACTGAATTTTCCTAACTAACCTCCCATGTGGTACCTTGTCAGAGGCCTTATTGAAGTCCATGTAGACAACATCCACTGCCTTCCCTTCATCCACTTTCCTGCTAACCTCCTCAAAAAACTCCAATAGATTGGTCAAACATGACCTACCATGTACAAAGCCATATTGACTCTCCCTAATAAGTCCCTGTCTGTCCAAATGCTTGTAGATTCTGTCTCTTAGTACTCCCTCCAATAACTTACCCACTACAGACGTCAAATTTACCGGCCTATAATTTCCCGGATTACTTTTCGATCCTTTTTTAAACAACAGAACAACATGAGCCATTCTCCAATCCTCCGGCACCTCACCCGTAGACACCGACATTTTAAATATATCTGCCAGGGCCCCTGCAATTTCAACACTAGTCTCCTTCAAGGTCCGAGGGAATACCCTATCAGGTCCTGGGGATTTATCCACTTTAATTTGCCTGAAGGTAGCAAGCACCTCCTCCTTTTCAATCTGTACAGTTTCCATGATCTCACTACTTGTTTTCCTTATCCATAGACTTCATGCCAGTTTCCTTAGTAAATACAGACGCAAAAAACCCATTTAAGATCTCCCCCATTTCTTTTGGTTCCGCACATAGCTGACCACTCTGATCTTCAAGAGGACCAATTTTATCCCTTACAATCCTTTTACTCTTAATATACCTGTAAAAGCTGTTTGGATTATCCTTCACTTTGACTGCCAAGGCAACCTCACGTCTTCTTTTAGCCCTCTCGATTTCCTTTTTAAGTATTTTCTTGCACTTTTTTATACTCCTCAAGCACCTTATTTACTCCCTGTTTCCTATACATGTCATACAACTCTCTTCTTCTTTATCAGAGTTGCAATATCCCTTGAGAACCACGGTTCCTTATTCCTATTCACTTTGCCTTTAAGTGAATATTATATTATAGTCATTTCCTTTAAATTTTCCCTTCTCACCTTAAGCCTTTGCCCTCTAGTTCTTGGCTGACTATCTTTGCCCGTTATAATTATTTCCACCTCTACAAGTCACTCCTTGGTTTCCTGTGTTCTATTGAGAGTAAATGCAACCTATTCAGTCTTTCAGTTATTTAGCAGGGAAAGGAATAGTCAATTAAACTGTGTTTATTTCTTTTATTTCAGTGCTTGAGGTATAACAGGTAAGGCAGGCAAGCTTAGAGTGTGGATTGGCTCTGAGGATTCAGATGTTACATCCATAACTGAAACATGGCTGAGGCACTTGGCACCTCTATATTTCCAGGATATCGATGCTATAGATGTGGCAAATGGTGTGCCTGTAAGTGAGGTGCGTTGTACCCTTTTTGAGAGCTTAACAGCAGGACTTCGAGATTACATTCTTGGTGAGGCCATATAGCAAAGTTTAGAAACAAGTGGAGGGTTACTAGCAGGATTGTAGTATTGATCCCGCCCTTTCCCAATAGCCAGTGGGAACTTGAGCAGATATGTCAAGAAATAGTTTTTTGAATAATAGGGTTATATTAGTGAATATTTAGATTTCCCGGCTATTGACTGGGCTACACAGAGGGTTTAAGGTCTGGATGGGATTTAATTCGTGGAATGTGTAGAGGAAAGTTTCCTGAGTCGGTATATAAAAGGCTCTATTTGGGAGGGTATAATACTGGATCTTCTCTTTTGCCCTAATGACCATAATTCTATTACTTTTGGAAAAGGATAGGTTGGACCCACAGATAAGAATCCAAAATTAATGCAGGGTTAAATTTGAGAGAATTAAACAGGATCTAATTGTTTTTTTGTTAAGAGCTTACTTGTCCATTTGCAGTGAGCCCAAGGAGCAGAGGGTAAGAGCCAGCTGCTTTTCAAAGTTATGATTTGGTTAAGAACTTGTTACTGTTGTTTTTTTTTGTAGATATGAATGGGAAACAGGCTGCTGAACACCTATGCTCTGTCCGCCAGAGAAAGCAGGATCTCCCAGTGGCCACACATTTTAATTCCACATCCCATTCCCATTCTGATACGTCTATCCATGGCCTCCTCTACTGTAAAGATGAAGCCACACTCAGGTTGGAGGAACAACACCTTATATTCATCTGGGTAGCCTTCAACCTGATGGCATGAGCATTAACTTCTCTAACTTCCGCTAATGCCCCACCTCCCCCTCGTACCCCATCCGTTATTTATTTATATACACACATTCTTTCTCTTGCTCTCTCCTTTTTCTCCCTCTGTCCCTCTGACTATACCCCTTGCCCATCCTCTAGGTTCCCCCCCTCCCTCTTTTCCTTCTCCCTGGGCCTCCTGTCCCATGATCCTCTCATATCCCTTTTGCCAATCACCTGTCCAGCTCTTGGCTCCATCCCTCCCCCTCCTGTCTTCTCCTATCATTTTGGATCTCCCCCTCCCCCTCCCCCTCCCCCTCCCACTTTCCAATCTCTTACTGGCTCTTCCTTCAGTTAGTCCTGACGAAGGGTCTTGGCCCGAAACGTCGACTGTACCTCTTCCTAGAGATGCTGCCTGGCCTGCTGCGTTCACCAGCAACTTTGATGTGTGTTGCTGTAGCAGAGCTGCTATTTTTGGTAGTGCCTATGCCTGTGCCTGAGGTTTACGTACTGTGGTTGAGTATACTTTTTGAAGTTTCAGTGTCAGATGATGAGCATAGGCATGTATAGGCGAAGTTTTCCTTAGAACTGTTGTTCCTATTAGAGTAGCTCATGTCACAGAGACTGCCAGTGTCTCGAATGGCTTCAGTTGTAGAAAAACACTCACTTTCAAAAAAATCAATCACTTGGTAACACACAGGTGGATTGGAGGAGGATACAGGTGTGGATGACACCAGAGCAGAGGTGGCTGAAGTTTCGGGGAATAGTTCACATGGTGCAGTATTGATATGACTCACTGAAGAGGTTGTTCTCAACTAGCAGGGGAAGTTAAGGATTGCATAAAAGCTAAGGAAAGGACATATAATGTAGCCAAAGTGAGTGGGAAATTGGGTGATTGGGAAGCTTTTAAAATCCAACAAGAGGCAACTAAAAAAGCTATAAGAAGGGAAAAGATGAAAACTGAGGGCAAACTAGCCGATAACATAAAACAGGATACTAAAAGATTTTTCAGTTCTATAAAGAGTAAAAGGGAGGTGAGGGTTGATAGTAGACTCTGGAAGTGATATTGGTGAGGTAGTAATGGGGATCAAAGAAATGGCAGGTGAACCCAATGAGTACTTTGCATCAGTCTTCACTGTGGAAGCCACTAGCAATGTGCCAGAGGTCTGTAGGATATGGCGAAGGCAGGTGTATGGGGTTGAGTGGGATCCGGGATGGGTTGAATGGCCTAATGTCTTATGTCTTATGGTCTTAAGGACCTGCAGTTTCTGATTGACCATGTAAAGGACTGGTGCTGGAGTTGAAAATACTTACAGGTAATCGAGAAGGCTGAGAGTATCATGCGCAGAAGTTTTGATGAGGTGGTCTCACCTATTGTATAAGTTACAGATAGTTGAATGATGACCAGGAGAGGTAAGTGGAAGAGACAGAGACTGCCTTTTCCTCCTGTGTCCATTCCTTTCAGCAACAAGTGTATCCCTTTGGATGCTGCTCGGGGGGGGGGTGCGGGAGGAGTATGGTGGGGAGGAGTGGTACAGATGGCCTATCAGCACAGCAGCAGCAATCAGGCTAATAACACTGGGTGGCTCTGTGGCTCAGCAGAGAAGGGTAAAGGCAGGTAGCGCAATAGTGATAGAATACTCTGTAGTTACGTGGACAGACAAGATATTTTGTTGGCATGAAAGAGATACCAGGATTGAGTGTTACCTGTTAGGTGCTAGTGTGAAAAATTTTTCAGGGGCAGCAAAGCATTCTCAAAATGGTGTATATTGGCACCAATAACACAGGTAGAAAGGGGGATGAGGTACTGTGTTGTGAGTGTAGGGACGGATTGCATCTTATCCTGGCTAGGGGGTTTACTGGTGCTACTTAGCAGCATTTAAACTAATTTGGCAGGGGAATGGAAATCAGAGCACCTGGTCAGAAAGTGATTGAGAGAAAGGTAATGTCACGATCAGGTATTGGACACAATGGGCTGGATGGATTGTAACATCTGTATTTTAATGTTAGGGGTATTATGGGTAAGGGTGATGAACTTGGAGTGTAGATAAGTACAGGGAACTATGATGCTGTTGCCACAGCAGAGACTTGGTTGAGTGAGGGAAAGGAATGGATGCTTAATTTTCCAGGGTTTGCTGTGGAAAGAGGATGGAGGGGAGTTGTACAATCAGGGACAAAAATACAGCTGCACTTAGAAGACAAAATGGAGGACTCACCTACTGATTCGAAGTAGGTTGGTTTTGAAAGTTAAAAAAAAGTGAAATCACAAGGAGCTATACTAGAGTCGACTCCACCCTCCCCCAATAGCACAGGGATATTGAGGATAGGGATAGGTGTAAAAGCAACAGGTTTGTTGTAATGGGTGACTTCAGCTTCCCTGATATAAACTGTGACCTCCATAGTAGAAAAGGTTTAGATGGGGCAGAATCCAGGAGGGCTTCACAAATCAACATGTAGATAGTCCAACAAGGGGAGGAATTATACTGGACTTGGTTTTGGGGAATGAGCCTCTCAGTGAGAGTTAAAAGTGATCACAGCATGAGTGTTAAGATAGCTATAGAAATGGATAAGTATGATGTGAAAGAGTATTAGATTGGAACAGAGCAAATTCTGGGAGTATTAGGCAGGAGCTATAGACAGTTAATTGTGTACTACTTTTTTTGAGGCATGACAATATCAGACATGTGGAGGGTGTTTAAAGACCAACTGCAGAGCACAGATAAAGTATAAATTCCAGTATAAAGGATAAAGGCAAGGATAGCAAAGTAAGGGAATCTTGAATTCGAGAGAGATGATGAATTTAGTCAAGGAGAAAAGGGAGTGTATTATAGGTTTAGGAGGCTAAAATCAAGCACAACCCTTGATAATGATGGGGGAAAAAAGGCCAGGAAAAAAATTCAAGAAGGGAATTAGAAAAGTCAGGAGGAGCTGTGAAATGTCCTTGGCAAGTAGGATTAAAGAGAGTCCCAAGGCATTCTATGAATATGTCAAGAGGGTAATTAGGGAATCAGTAGGACCACTCAGGGATAAAGGATGGAACATAAAGTATGCTTGGAAGCAAAGGTTGAGGGTGAGATTCTAAATAAATAATTTTCTTCAGTAAATTACCAAGGAGAAGGAGGTGGCAGCTAGGGAAATTGTGTGGAGTGGAGCATACTAATGTGCAAAGGAATTTCAAGATAAGGTGGGGTGGTAATGTTAGGTCTCTTTAAGGTGGATTAGTCCCCTAGGCCTCATGAGATACCCCCCAGATTATTAAGAGAGGCAAGAGATGGGATTCGTGGAGCCTTAACTAGTACTCTCATGTACCCTCTCACCACAGGTAAGGTCCCAACGGATTGACAAGTAGCTAATGTTCTACTTGTGGTGAAGATGGAGGTGTGGCCACTCTGGGTCAAACAAATGGTGCAGTTTTTGTCTTGTATGTCCTTATGATTTCAAGACCCCTGCTGGTTGTTAAAAATACAAAAATGCTGAATGTCTACATCACTGATAACAGATAAGTCTGATAACAGTGGAGCTGCATAGTGTTAGGTTATTCCATGGACCAGGTACTTATACCACAGAGTTGTCACCAACTGCTACAAAAATCCAGAAAAGGATGTGCCAAAGTGATATGCGAGAAAACAGAAGCACAGTAAGTGAGCTGGAATCTGCTCAACAAAAAGCAAAACCCGTTAGGCAGGCTTTCATGTCAATACATCTTTCCAATGTTCAGTCCCTGGAAAACAAACTGGATTACCTATGTCTGCAATGGGCCATATGCGAGATGAGGATCTGCTGCTTGCTTATCCTTGCAGAAATGTGGCTCCAAGGCACCACCCAAAACACAGCCATCCAACCAGAGGGACCTGCCTCTTTTTGTGCAGATGGGAATGCTGTGACCTTGGTAAGATCTGTGGGGGAGGGCTGTGTATCTATACATTAATAAAAAACTGGTGTGTGGTGTGTAGTAGCAGCCCACTGTTCACTGCTGGTAGAGTTCTTAACAATGAAGCGCAGGCCCTACTACTTAAAAAGGGAGTTCACTGCCATTTTCATTGTGGCTGTATACTGTATATTCCCCTTTGTGCTAATGCTGCAAAAGCACTGTGTAAGCTGTACGGAACCATCAGTGACATGCAAACCACACACCCCAACAGATTTTTTATTTTATTGGGAATTTTAATCATGCAAACTTAATCCTACCTAAATTTTATCAACAAGTGGACTTTGCTAGCACTTGTTGGAGACAACATATTAGACCTGGTTTATACCAACATTCATGGGGCTTGGATGGCGGTGCCTTGTCCGCACCTTGGACACCCAGATATGCCAGTGTTGCCTCACCTGGAAGGACTGTTTGGGGCCCTGAATGGTGGTGAGGGAGGAAGTGAACACTTCACCTGTGAGTCGGCTGGTGTGATATACTGCGTCCGGTGCTCCCGATGTGGCCTTTTATATGTTGGCGAGACCCGACGCAGACTGGGAGACCGCTTTGCTGAACATCTATGCTCTGTCCGCCAGAGAAAGCAGGATCTCCCAGTGGCCACACATTTTAATTCCACATCCCATTCCCATTCTGACATGTCTATCCATGGCCTCCTCTACTGTAAAGATGAAGCCACACTCAGGTTGGAGGAACAACACCTTATATTCCGTCTGGGTAGCCTCCAACCTGATGGCATGAACATCGACTTCTCTAACTTCCGCTAATGCCCCACCTCCCCCTCGTACCCCATCTGTTACTTATTTTTATACACACATTCTTTCTCTCACTCTCCTTTTTCTCCCTCTGTCCCTCTGAATATACCCCTTGCCCATCCTCTGGGTCCCCGCCCCCCCCGTCTTTCTTCCCGGACCTCCTGTCCCATGATCCTCTCGTATCCCTTTTGCCTATCACCTGTTCAGCTCTTAGCTCCATCCCTCCCCCTCCTGTCTTCTCCTATCATTTTGGATCTCCCCCTCCCCCTCCAACTTTCAAATCCCTTACTCACTCTTCCTTCAGTTAGTCCTGACGAAGGGTCTCGGCCTGAAACGTCAACTGCACCTCTTATTAGAGATGCTGCCTGGCCTGCTGCGTTCACCAGCAACTTTTATGTGTGTTGCTTGAATTTCCAGCATCTGCAGAATTCCTGTTGTTTGCGTCTTTATTGGACACAACAAGGTACAGTAGGCATCTTACGGGCAGAGACGCTTTCCGCAGAAGGATCTGCTAGCTAAAATGTGGGCTCGATATTTATTTGCTAAACACAAAAGCAAGCGCTACTTAAAAAGTTACAGACAATGCTTCCATTTGAAGTTACATACAAACATCACACCTTCGGATTTCATCCTTTCTTTCTGACACCAACATGTCTGGGTTGGTATCCACAGCCTTTAGTTCAATCCACAATACATTTATTTGGCATTTTACGTGCTAACATAGAAGACAATTAATATTTATAATGTATAGATAAGACTGTCTTCAAAACTACAGCATCAGGCACCAGAAGCATCTGGTATTTACACCTTTTAAGAAGCCCATTGTGGTGGACTCAATCCACAGTCCTTTGTCAAACCCTTAAAATTGAAGTCTGGTGGCCAAAGTCATTTAAGTGTCAACAAATCATCTACCCAAAAAGAAATCCACTCTAACAGTCTCTCCTCTTGGCCCTCCTGGACAAATTAAATTTGTATCAGGAAAGGCCAACCTAGGAGGATCTGCTCAAATAGGGCAGCAAAAATGCCCTGTCTCGAAATTCCCCCAGAATTTTATGTACCTCGATTAAATCACATTCCTTTGTCTTCAGCCCTTTATCCTCTGGTCGCTGAAACTCTCCTTCCAGGAGCACCCACAGGCTCTCTCGTCGATGTACAGGAAGGGGTTGGGGTGGCCTCTTCGTAACTGTCTGCAAGGACCTCTCCCCAGTGGCACCCCCTTCCGAACTGTTCCGTTGATCACTGGCTCACCTGCTGAAAAGGGCTCAGCTCTTCAGACTCGGGGTGACTGCTTTCAGATACCGTGTGCAGTCTTAAATGCCTTCGAAGTGGTGGAACTTGCCATCTCTGCTTTAACTCAAAAATCCCTCCCCATCTATTTCCTAAATAATTTTCTATACTATGCTATAAAATTAATCATCTACCTTCAGCAACCAGCCTTCTTTACAGAGTACCATCAACATCACACTTTAGCAGGCTATTCATGGTTTTCCAACAAGTTCTCAGTGTCTTCTGCCCTGCCACGCTCTCAGCGTTTTCTGCCTTTGCGTTTTCTCCGGGTGTGTTTTCATCAGCTGTGGTCAGGTCTGCCATGGCCGGCTGGTGTTCCTCTCTGAGGTTCTCTGTAATTACATGGTTACTGGGTACCCTTGGTTCCCCACTCCGTCTGTGGGAGCAACAAGAGGGTGAGTTGTATGCTTTAACCTGAGTCCAGTGTTTCCACTGGCTGCCTCACCGAGTCTGTACACAGACACACGTATCATTGGTTAAGAGTACCGTCTGTGGTCCTATCCACCTGGGGGCAAACCCTGGCCTTTCTGGCAGCACCCTCACCGTAACTTGGTCGCCGGGCTGTGGAAGAACTATCCCCTTTCCCTCTGGCTCTTTCTGATCAGCGATTCGCTGTTGTTGTTTCGCTCGGTCCTTTAATACTTTAAGTTGACAGTAACTTTCTCCCTGCTTTTTGGCAGGGGCCCTGTGAAGTCTATCTGGATGTTATCCCAGGGTCCCCTTGGCCGAGGCTGATTTGCCCGCTGTAGCTTTCTGCCCTGTCCAGGGTTACGCTGGGCACAAATGATACAACGGCGGCAGAATTGCTCAACATTCCCATGTATCCAGCACCTACCTGGTCCCTCCTTTGCTCCTTTTCTCCTCCATTTTTCCTTCTCTTCTGCCTCTACCTCTTCAAATAATTTTACCTTGCCTCTGTCGTTTCCTCCTGCACAATTGCAATTTCAATTGCCTCTTGTTCCTCTGTTGCCTTATTCGCAGTAATGTCTGCCCTCGGAGGAACTGGGAAAACTTTATGTTCTGGAGTGGCCGTAGTCTCTCTGAGTATCCCCTGGTGTCTTTGTTCCTTCACTACACCCTGAACAGCAGTCAGTGTGTCAGTTTGTATAGGGTCCTGCTTCGGGGGTTTATACAGACCCTCCTCTATTTTAACTGGGTCTCTCTTTACTTGCTCGTCTCTAGCCCACACAGCTGGAAACTGCTGACAAGGTAACCCAGAGACACCATCCTGGCTCCAGTCTCTAATGATCAGGGCAGCTGCGCCTGTGCTAGCCAGGCCGTGTATTCTGTTGGTTGTGCGCGTTCGCTGCCCCTGACTTGTCCATATTATTTCTCCTTTTCCTGAATCCAAACTAAAAGCTGTGGATGAACCAGGAGGTTCATAGTCTGCTGAGGGCTAGATCTGTGGCATTTAAGTCTAGTGATCCAGGTATGACTCGTGGAGGGCTATTTCAGGAGCGAGAAAACAATTCCGAGCGAGGTTGGAGGTGACATTGGCAGGGTTTGCAGGACATTACTAAGCGAAACCCAATAGCATGAATGGCAACGATACTTCAATACCAGATGAGCTCAATGCCTTTTATGCTTGCTTTGAGAGGGAGAATAAAACTACAGTTGTGAGGATCCCTACAGCACTCTGTGATCTCTGTCTCAGAGGCTGACGTCAGGCTGTCTTTCAGCAGGGTGAACCCTCGCAAGGTTGTGGATCCAAAGGAGTACCTGGTAAGGCACTGAACTCTTGTGCCAACCAACTGGCGGGAGTATTCAATGTCATTTTCAATCTCTTACAGCTGCAGTCGGAAGTTCTCACCCACTTCAAAAGGGCAACAATTATACAAGTGCTCAAGAAGAGTGGTGTGAGCTGCTTTAACGATTATCATCTTGTAGCGCTCACATCAGCAGTGATGAAATGCTTTGAGAGGCTGGTCATGGTTAGAATCAACTCCTGCCTCAGCAAGGACCTGGACAGACTACGACGGATGTGATATCTGTGGCTATCCACATGGCCTTGCATCACCTGGACAATACAAATATTTATGTCAGGGTGCTGTTTATAGATATAACTCATCATTTAATGCCATAGTTCCTACAGTTCTGATCAAAAAGCCACAGAATGTAGGCCTCTGTACCTTCCGCTGCAACTGGATCCTCAACTTCCTAACTGGAAGACTACAGTCTGTTTGGATTGGTAATAATATTTCCACCTCATTGTCAGTCAACACTGATGCACCTCAGAGATGTGTACCTAGCCCACTGCTCTAGTCTTTCTACACCCATGACTGTGTGGCTTAGCATAGCTCAAATGCCATCTATAAATTTGTTGATGATACAACCATTGTTGACAGAACTTCGGATGCGATGAGAGGGCGTACAGAAGTGAGATATAAACCTAGTTGGGTGTTACCGTAGCATCAAACTTGCACTCAGTGTTAAGACCAAAGAGCTGATTGTGGACTTCAGAAAGGGTGAGATCAGGGAACACCAATCAATCGATCAGAAGTGGAGAGCGTGAGCACTTTCAAGTTCCTGGGTGTCAATATCGCTGAGGATTTAACCCAGGAATGGCCAACCTATGGCGCATGTGCCAAAAGTGGCGCATTGCACCCCAGTGATAATAATAAAAAAGTAAGCCTACTCATGCAAAAAGTATTAACCAAAAACGGATCTGTAGAAAAAAATCTATAACAGGAATTCAAGTAGCTTAGAGCTAGAAATGGGTTTTACTGAGAATTAATCTAAAACTTAGCAATTATTTTTAGCGATTTTATTATTTCGTGCACATCTTTTGGCGAAAGTTATCTTCTTTCACATTAATCTGTTTTCAATTTTAAAAAAATGTTCAATGAGTCAGACTAGGAGAGAAGGACTTTTGTTCTGCAGTTGTTCCATAACTGTTCAATACACATTTGATACTTGTTTGATCCTGAGGCGCCAGGCATCTGCACCAGCGGTGCGTCGCAGGTTTTGCCAGTCAGTTTACAATTGACTTTTGTGCGCTATGGAGTTGTGCTTTGTTCATCCTTTGTGAACATTTGCAGTTTTATACTTTTTTGAAAATTAAGCCTTGTTTTTACATTCAGGTACCCATCACAGTACAAAAGAAAATGAACAAAAGAAAAGCAGAAAGTGATAGTAAGCGTGAATTCAATGAACAGTGGGAAAATGAGTTCTTATTTCTAGTGGGTCTTGCAGGAAAACCATTGTGCATTGTTTGTGAAAACACTTTCTCACATAATAGAAGACATGATCTTAATAGACACTATAAAACACAACATCAGACTGAAATAGAAGGAAAACTGAAGCTAGTGCTTGGGTCTGTGTTACGGAAAGAATATGTGATTAAGAAAAAGGAAGAAATCAAAAGAAGACAAAATATGTTTGCTAAAAGTCTCATTAAGATAAGTAATGTTTATCTTTTTTTAAATTTTAAATCAATATATCATGTAAAACTGCTAAATATGTCTATATTAACATTTTTACAAGAATTGAATGGAGTTCAGTTGTATGGCACATCTGAACTCGTGCGTGAAAAAATTGATGCATGGAACGTAAAAGGTTGGCCACCCCTGATTTAACCTGATTCCAAGGTGGTGGTACAGCTATGCAGAAAGCAAGACAATGCCTTTACTTTATTAGGAATTTGAGGAGATTTGGTCTGTCACCTAAAACACTCAAACTTCTACAGATGTACTGTGGAGAGCATTCTGACTGGCTGCGTCACTGTCTGGTATGGGTGGGGGAGCGGGTTATAGGATTGAAGTAAACTGCAATAAGTTGTAAAATTAGTCAGCTCCATCATGAGTACCAGCCTCCGTAGTATCCAAGAAGTCTTCAAGGAGCGGTACCTCAGAAAGGCGATGTCCATCGTTAGGACCCCCCACCACCCAGGACATGTCCTCTTCTCATTGTTACCGTCAGGAAGGAGGTACACACACACCGATTCAGGAACAGCTTCTTCCCCTCTGGCATACGATTCTGAAATGGACATTGAACCCATCACTTATTTTATTTCTGTTTTTGGAATGCTCAATTTAATTTAACTATTTAATATACAGAAAATTAAATTAATATAATTTAATATTCAGTTTAATTTCTATATTTATCATTTCTTGCATTCTACTGCTGCTACAAAGTTAAGAAATTTCATGGTGTATGTGGGTGATAATAAAACCTGATTCTGATTTTGATTCTTCTGATCTTCTTAGTAATAGCAACTTAACTCACATTTTTTCCCTGACACATGAATTTCTGGCAAACTGATAGTATCTTGGACAGTAAAGACTGACTCAAAATATTTATTAACTTTGTCCACCATTTCTTTGTCCCCCACTGTGACATCTCCAATGTCCTTTTCCAGTGGTCTGACATCCTTTATTGCCTCTTTTACTATTTATTTATCTCAAAAAAAATTTTGTGTTTGTGTATAATTAATTAACTTGCCTTCATATTCCATCTTTTCTCTCCTTTTGGCTTTTTTAGTTGACTTACGTTGATAAAAGTTTCACAATCTTGTAACTTCCTCCAACTAACTTTTGCTATATTATGTGCTCTCTCTTTTCCTTTTATGCTAAAATTGGCTTCACTTGTCAGCTATGGATGGCTGATCCACCCTTCAGAATACTTCTTCATCTTTGGGTTGTATCTGTCCTGCGCCTTTGGAATTGCCCCCAGAAATTCCATCCATTGCAGTTCTGTCATCATCCCTGCTAGTGTTTCCTTCCAGTCAACTTTGGCCAGCTCCTCTCTCATGCCTCTCTAATTCCCTTTATTCCAAGTAAAATACGTATGCCTTTATCTTCTCCTCAAAATACATGGTAAATTCTATCATATTCTGCAGTGGTTGGTGTTGGCACCGCTTTTTTTATGCTGTATATCAATGATTAGATATGGAGTAGCTAACTTTGTTGCCAAGTTTACTGATGCTGCGAGGATTGGTGGAGGAACAGTTTGTGTAGTGGAAACAGATAAGCTGCAGCAGGACTTAGACAGATTAGGAGAATGGGCAAGTGTAGCCCCCCCCTAGGCAGCTTCAGGGTCACTTAGCTCGCTGTTGTATAGGAAAACAGCCCTCGGCCCCACCAAACTGGGTAATTAGTTTGTGTGGATGCTGTGTGATTCACCCCACCCCGCCCAAACAACAAACAATACACCAGATATGATTAAATGATTTACAGTTTGTAGATATTACTGGAACTATATAATTAATAGAGAATAATATATAAAAGGAAAATAAAAGGCGCCACACTTATCAAAGTTCAATCTCTTCGTGCACAAACAATTGGAGCTCAGGACCCTTCTTCACCCTGCGACCCCTCGGACCACCTCGACCGGCCGCCTGGGACCAACAATGGTGGTCAACCAGACGCTCCACACGAGTCCGTCTCTGTCTCCTCACCTCTCCTCTCCGAACGCCCCACTTGGGGTCCAACCCCTTTAGTGGACTCACAGCACCTGGTCCATCCTCTGTCTCTCTCACCCGCCTTCTCCCCCAAAACCCCGCGCATACAATATCTTACAGACACGCCAAAGCATAACAACAATTGCAATTGGTTCATTCGTCCTCTTATCAATAGATAATCCAAAACAAACGGCTAGCGGGAAGGACTTTCTCAGCAGTTAACATAACAAAGAAGCCCTTTCAATTATAACATAACAAAGAAGCCATTTTAATTAGACTACGCAGTGACATAAAAAAAAGAAACCCCTTACACTCTCCCCCCACCAAATAAAGTCATGTCCTCATTACTTCTAAGTAACTCGCCAACCAGTCCTACAGACACAGAAACCCATCCAAATACACACAGTGACATTGTTCCCCAAACAGTGGACCTTCCGCCCGTCCACGGCGCTACATAGGCCAACCTATCTGAGAGCTTCCTAATCCTCCGAGACCTCCGTACCCCCTCACCTAAACCGTAAAAGCTCAGACACTACTAGGGATAACTCGGGCCTGCTTGCCAACTCCTCTCTCATTCAGGCCACCATTACAACCGTGTCCGGGGCCCCGCTTCTTTTCCTTCCTGGTCCTGCTGTAACTCAGACTGCCCACAGCTAGCCCTCCCCACTACACCTGACTCAGTGGGAGAAGGGCCAAATATCTCTTCCTCAATGATGGGGGAGTTAGCGAAAGGCAACATGTACCACGTGTCCAGCACATCATCCTTCGAATCTGTATTCTTCCTCATTCCCTCGATCGGTAGCTGCTGTTTGAGTTTCTCCACACTGAAACATTTAGCCGGGGCTATCCCTTCAGCCTCCTGCAGTCAAGATGTCAGCTTCTTCGGAGACTCCTTTAACTCTCGCCACAGCCTCAGTAGTTCTGACTCACGGTTCTTGGCCATCTCAATCCGGGACGCAGTTACCCCACCAGCTTCTTCCACCCTGACCTGAAAAGCAGCAGTTAAAGGATGTTCAGCCTCCAGTTTTTTCTTTCTGATGACGTCTTCCAGGTCAACTTTCAGTTTTTCCACTTCATTTAAACTGTCGATAGTCATATTCAGGTTCCTTTCAAGCATCCGCCTCCCTTTTCTGAGATCTGTCCTCCTTTTCTTCACCTCCTTGGGAGTGTAGTCAAACTCCCTGGGCTCTCGGTTTTCTGTTGGCCTTAGTCAGAACACATCCTTGATCTTCCCCAACTTGTAAGTCTTCCAATCTTTTCTGAATCGACACCTTGAGTTTCTGCTGATCCCTTTGAAGGTGGGTCATTGTTTCTTCTCGCTGGATTAATTCATCAGTACATGACCGCAGTGTCGGCTCGGACTTCAGTTGCTTCTTCTCCACGTTGATGAGCGTGAATTCCAAGTCTGCAGTGGTCATCCCACAAGTGCAGCACTCAGTCTCCGGCCGGCATTTCTGAGCACTCAGTTCAGCGGTGCAAATCCCCTCTCTCCCCTGTGTCTCATTCAGATTGACGACCTGAGTTTCCATCCCCAGGTCCACCACTGTCGGTTCCAACAGCAAGAAGTTCAACTGGTATGTCGGGTCATTTTTCTCACATTGCACCAAACTCCTTCTGCCAAAAACTCCTCCAATTGTGACACTTCGCTTCTGTCGCCCGGGCTCAGCCACTTGCCTTGCCTCATAGTCCCTCCAGGCGAATCCAAGCTCCAGGCGGTCATCCACATACGCCAAAACTCCGCACTCCTTCTCTTCCCTCATGGTCTTCCTCATGCCCCACGGGAATGATGCAGGGGCTCTGAATATGCCCTTGGGCATCTTTTCGGATCGGAAGAATCCTAGGGAACTAATAACGGCTGCCTTCGACTCAACAGCTGCACTCCTCGGAATCTGGCAACATCCACTTCTCAGATCCAGCACATTAAACCACGTCGCATAATCCACACACACGCTGCCTACATCTTCCACGGTGCCAGGGTCCAGTTGCCGCGACCTCTCTCACTGAGATGTCGTCAGCGGTCAACTCCCCTCCCTCATGGTAGTTGGGAGTGTCTTCCAAGAGGGTCTCACCCTCAGCTACTTTCCCCAGGCCGCACCACCGCTGGGTCTCGTTTAAATTCGGTACCGGCTCAAGGCTGCTACACACGTCCTCAGAAGCAACTCGGCACGCTTGGTGCCCAGACAATGCCCCCATGAACTCCAGGGTCATTAACCAAACATTATCTTCTGGATAACTACTGGCACTGGTACCCAAAATCTCCGGTGCCCTTGCGATTGTCAAGGGTAAATGTTTCAGACACCGGTTGTAAAACGAACTGTAGAACATCTTGACCTGCGCCCCAGGGTCGAGGATGGCTTTAGCATCGCTTCCCTCTGTCCGAGCACTGCCACTCATCTAACAACTGAGAGATCCACTCCGCCCATGTCTTGTATGCCTCCGCCCCCGTTGGGGTGAACGCTATTCCAAACGCCATGTGGAGCCTGCCAGAGCTAGAACATTTATTCGCAGGCACTAACTCCAAATCAGACCACTCTCTCCTCTCTCTCCCAACAGCATGGACAGCCCCGAGTTCCACCTCCAACTTGTCAATGCTAGTCTGAACTCGAATAAAGACCTCATCCGCCATGCATGCAGCAATAACCCAAAGAGCCACACGTTACTGATTTAAACAGGGCCACCACACAGCATACCGGTAGATCCCATCCTGGACAAAAGCCCACACAATGTAGCCCCCCTAGCCAGCCTCAGGGTCGCTTGGCTCGCTGTCATCTAGGGAAACAGCCCTCCACCCCTCCAAACTGGGTAATTAGTTTGTGTGGATGCTGTGTGATGTACCCCACCCCGCCCAAACAACAGACAATACACCAGATACGATTAAATGATTTACAGATTATAGATATTACTGGAACTATATAATTAATAGAGAATAAAATATAAAAGGAAAATGAAAGGTTCCACACTTCAAAATTCAATCTCTTCGTGCACAAACAGTTGGAGCTCAGGGCCCTTCTTCTTCACCCTGCGACCCCCTCGGACCACCTCGACCGGCTGCCTGGGACCAACAATGCTGGTCGACCAGACGCTCCACACGAGTCCGTCTCCATCTCCTCTCCTCTCCGAACGGGGTCCAACCCCGTTAGTGGACTCACAGCACTTGGTCCATCCTCTGTCTCTCTCTCCCGCCTTCTCCCACAAAACCCCACGCATACAATATCTTACAGACACACCAAAGCATAACAATCGCAATGGGTTCATTCGTCCTCTTATCAATAGATAATCCAAAACAAACGGCTAACGGGAAGGACTTTCTCAGGAGTTAACATAACAAAGAAGCCCTTTCAATTATAACATAACAAAGAAGCTATTTTAATTAGACTACGCAGTGACATTTAAAAAAAGAAACCCCTTACACAAGAAAATGGCAAATTAAATGCAATGTTGGACAATGCATGATCATACACTTTGGTAGTAGAAAAAATGTGCAGACTGTTTTCTAAATGGGGAGAAAATCCAAAAATCTGAGATGCAATGGGACTTGGGACTCCTTGTGCAGAACATCCTAAAGGTTAACTTACAGGTGGAGTCAGTGGTGAGGAAGGCAAATGCAATGCTGGCATTCATTTCAAGAGGTCTAGAATACAAAAGTAGGGATGTGATGCTGCGGCCTTACTGGTAAGGCCTCACCTTGAATATTGTGAACGGTTATAGGCTCTTCATCTCAGAAAAGATGTGCTGGCATTGGAGAGGGTTCAGAGAAGGTTCACAAGGATGATTCCAGGAATGAAAGGGTTATCATACAAAGAACGTTTGATACTCTGGGTCTCTACCACTGGAATTTAGAAGGATGAGGGAGAAATCTCATTGAAATCTTTTGAATGTTGAGAGGCTTAGACAGAGTAGATGCAGAAAGGATATTTCCCATGGTGGGGGAGTCTAAACAAGAGGACACAGCTTCAGGATAGTGTCCATTTAAAACAGATGTGGAGAAATTTCTTTAGCCAGAAGGTGATGAATTTATGGAGTTTGTTACCACAGATAGCTGTGGAGGCCAGGTTATTGGGTGTATTTAAGGCAGAGATAAGTTCTTGATTGGTCACAGCATCAAAGATTACTGAGAAAAGGCTGGGGAGTGGGGCTGAGGAGGGAAAAAAGGATCAGCTATGATTGAATGGCGGAGCAGACTTGATGGGCCAAATGGCCTAATTCTGCTCCTATATCATATGGTCCACAAGGCTTGATCAGTGCTTACAGATGACAAAAAATTAGGCAGTGTTGTTGGAGTGAAAAAGTTTACTGTAGTTTACACTGGTTAGTGAAGTTGCCTGAGTCATGGTAAATGGATTTCAATACACATATCTGTGAGGTGGTGCATTTTGGAAATTTAAGTCAACAAAGACATACTGTGAATGGTAGGGCATCAGGATGTTTAAAGTAACAGACCAACCTAGGAATTCAAATGCATGGTACAGTGAGAGTACAAGCAGAGATAGACAGGGTGGTGAAAAATGGATTTAACATGCTGGCCTTGATCAGTCAGAGTATAGGAACTGGCACATAATGTTGCAATAAAATAAGTCGTTGGGTGAGTTTGCAGTTGCTATACTGTGTACAGGTTTGGTTACCTGTTATAGAAAGATGCAGTTATACTGGATGCAGTGCAGAAAAGATTTACAAGGAAGTTGCCAGGACTAGAGGGCTTATTTTAGGGTGAGCCTGGCCAGGCTAGGTCTCTATTCCTTGCAATGCTACAGAATCAGAGCAACTTTTAGAAATGTTTAAAATTGTGAGAGGCATAGATAAGGTGGACTTTTCCTGAGGGTAGGGAAGCCCAAACTAGAGTGCATAGGTTTAGTGTGAGAAGGGAAAGATTTGGGAGACCTGAGGGTCAACCTTTTTATGCAGAGTGCTGAAATATATGGAATGAGGTGCCAAGGAAGTGGTTGAGGCAGGTACACTGGTTTTTAAAAAGCTGTTGGATATCTGCATTCCAGGCAGCAGCCCAGTGAATTCCTTTTGCTCTTGTTATTGCTCCCAACATCCTTTCTGTGGTGTGGTAATCAGAAGCAGACACAGGCTACGTCCGCACTACGCCGGATAATTTTGGAAACGAGGTTTGAGTAAAGACGACAGGCGTACACACTAAGCGTTTTTCAAAATATCTCTGTCCACACTAACACGGATATTTGGGTGAATCTTCTCTACTGGGCATGCGCAGAACACACAGAAAACAAGCAAAGAGGAAATGGTATACTTAGTGTGCGTTTGTCCAGTTACAGAGTAAAAAAACTTAAAAGGGGTGATATACTGCGTCCGGTGCTCCCGATGTGGCCTTTTATATATTGGTGAGACCCGACGCAGACTGGGAGACCGCTTTGCTGAACATCTACGCTCTGACCGCCAGAGAAAGCAGGATCTCACAGTGGCCACACATTTTAATTCCACATCCCATTCCCATTCTGACATGTCTATCCACGGCCTCCTCTACTGTAAAGATGAAGCCACACTCAGGTTGGAGGAACAACACCTTATATTCCGTCTGGGTAGCCTCCAACCTGATGGCATGAACATTGACTTCTCTAACTTCCACTAGGCCCCACCTCCCCCTCGTACCCCAGCTGTTACTCATTTTTATGCACACATTCTTTCTCTCACTCTCCTTTTTCTCCCTCTGTCCCTCTGAATATACCTCTTGCCCATCCTCTGGGTCACCCCCCCCCGTCTTTCTTCCCGGACCTCCTGTCCCATGATCCTCTCGTATCCCCTGACCCGGCTGATGACGAACATTGAAAACTGACTAACTCTATTGCATTAATAAGGCACCTTGTTAAATGTATAAAACATGTCTGCGTCAGTGTTATCTTGTACTTCCATACAATGTTACATTAGGCTGTTATATATCTATTATCAGAGAAATACTTGCATAAATAGGTAAACCACCTTCATACAAGCAAGGATAGTAAACAGGGCAAAGTGAGTATACTTATTTATTCAGTAAGCTATGGGTCCTGGTGAGTACACTACTAACTCTTCTGGCTTCAGTCTCGTTGCTGTCTGTTCTGAAATTGTTAGGTTCTGCGAAGCACAGAATCAAATATCGCTGTGATGATTGTATGCTCTAGTATCAATTGTTTGGCGACAATAAAGTAGTAACAGTAATAATAATAATAATAATAAGAAAACAATGAGATGCCGGGCTGCCGCCACCTGCACGTCATGACAGCGGTTTTAAAAAGCTCCGGTTACCCCGTACACACTGCAACGGATATTAGGCGTTTTCAGATTTATTCACTCTGGAGACCGTTTCTGAAAAGCTCTGTTTTCGGGGGATGAAAACGCCATTTTAGTGTGGACAGAGAGTCAAAACGAAGAGAAAAAGCTTTGTTTTCAAAATTATCCGGCGCAGTGTGGACGTAGCCACAGTATGCTTTTGATTACACATACACAGTACTCTAAGTGCAGTCTAATCATGTTTTACGCATTTGCTATTACCATCCCAATTAATATATTCACTGACTTAGCCCATGAAGGCAAGCATGCCAAATGTTTTTTTTTGACTACTCTCTGTTGTCACTTTCAGGAAGTTACACTTGCAGCACAATATTCCTCTGTATATCAAGCCATTTACTCCATATATCCTGCCAGAATTTGACTTGCCATTGTGCATCATCTCATACACGAGAAATTCTGCAGATGCTGGAAATTCAAGCAACACACATCAAAGTTGCTGGTGAATGCAGGACGAAGGGTCTCGGCCCGAAACGTCGACTGTACCTCTTCCTAGAGATGCTGTCTGGCCTGCTGCATTCACCAGCAACTTTGATGTGCATCATCTCATGCTTGTTTGGATTAAATTCCATCTGCCATTGCTCTGCTCTCTGTCATTGAACATCATCCTTCGCTACTTGCAGTTCTAGCAATTTTTGTGTCATCTGCAAAACTTAGCAGTCAGATCTCCAGTGCTCTCATCCAACATTTATTAACAATAATGAAGGTCCCAGCACTGATCACTATTTATTGCAGACTGCCATTCAGATCCACTACTACTTTCTGCCTCCCATTATCAGGCTAATTTTGGATCCAGTTTGCCAGCATCTCCTTTGCCAGCATACCATAGTGAAATCCAAGTTACGCATATCTACCACTCTGCCATATCATTTTCAATTATTTGCTCAAAAACCTCAATCAGATTCCTGAGATGTAATTTCCCAGCCACTAAAATATTGGAAAGATACGTGGGCAGTAAGTTTGTATTAAGGTTGAATCAGGGTACATTTATCGAACAGATGAAATAAAACTGTTGACACAAAATATGTAACTATTATTTCCCTCCCCCCCCCACAGTAAAGCATTTAAAGTGTTAATCATGTTGCAATATCAGAGTAATATTACCTCTGAAAAATATTTTTTTTAATGGCAGTCATGCATTTAAATGTTTTTTTTCCAATGTGTTACTATGTTCAACACTTTTTTATGATAGGTTGAATACAGATTGGGTTTTCAAGTGGATGATCCAGCAGCGATGCATATGCCTCAGACTAACATCTCTATACAAGGGGAGGTTCCACGCACGATATCAGGTGAGAAAGGATCCGAATATGGTTTTGCTTCTTTCAGAAGGATTATTACAACATTCAAATATGCTGAAATTTAGACCTAATGGCTTCATAGAGCCATGTTTTTCTCTTTTAAAACTTAAGTTACAGATTTGGTTTAGTTGCAGAAAATACTGGGTGAGTGAAACTCTAAGGAAAAGGAAAAAGTTGAATTCTTAAGAATCAGTGGCAAAATGATATATGGCATAATTGTCCTCGTTATTCAATTAACTTGCTTCATTACTAGCCAGTAGTGAAATTCCATGGTTAAAAAGGGGTAGCAAGGGCAGGCTAGGACCTACACACCAGTAAGTCTGATTTCAGTTGTAGGGAAGTTCTGTGGGCCAAGATTTGCCATCTCTTGGATAGTCACACCTGATCAGGAATTGTAGGCATGGTTTTGTGCATGGGAGGTTGTGTTTGATGAATCTTTTGGAGTTTTTCAAAGAGATAACTAAAGAGATAGAAGAAGGTTAGACCAGTGGATGTTGTCTGCATGGATGTTACTAAGCCTTTAGATAATGGAATTCACGAAGACCTAGCATGGTGAATTTAGAATTGGCTTGGTGATAGGAAGCAGAGGATGGTGTTTGAAGGTTGATTCTCTGACTGAGAGGTCTGTAAATAGTGGGGTGGCAGTGTTGGGACCTCTGTTATTTTGGTATTTATTACATGATTTGAATACTTGTTGATAGTGAATCAGGTTATGATGAATTGCAAAGAGATCTTGATCAGTCAAAGTTCAAAGTAAATTTATTATCAAAGTACATTTATTATCGAAGTATGTATGCAGTACACAGACAGCCATGAAACAGAACCATGGAACCAGTTTTTAAAAAAATCAACCCCCCCTCCCATGTGCAAAAAGAAAAACAAATCACGTAAACAGCAACGGAAAAACGATCAGAAACACAGAATATAAAGCACAACATCAAAAGACATATTCATTTCAGCTCAGCATTCATTATCTGCAGGTTGCCCCAATTCAGAATCACCTAAACCAGCAACAAAAATAGGAACAATGAGAAAAACTATAAATCACATCACATGCAGGAAGGGTGTGATTGGCAACTAAATATTCCAGGATTTTGTTGCTTCAGGTGTGAAGTACTGGCACCTTTAAGGAATATAAAAGTGGATAAGTCTCCGGGTCCGGACAAAATATTCCCGAGGACCTTGAGGGAAGTTAGTGTAGAAATAGCAGGGGCTCTGACAGAAATATTTCAAATGTCATTAGAAACAGGGATGGTGCCGGAGGATTGGCATATTGCTCATGTGGTTCCATTGTTTAAAAAGGGTTCTAATAGTAAACCTAGCAATTATCGACCTGTGAGTTTGACATCTGTGGTGGGTAAATTGATGGAAAGTATTCTTAGAGATGGTATATATAATTATCTGGATAGACAGGGTCAGATTAGGAACAGTCAACATGGACTTGTGCGTGGAAGGTCATGTTTGGCAAATCTTATTGAATTTTTTTGATGAGGTTACTAGGAAAGTTGACGAGGGTAAAGCGGTGGATGTTGTCTATATGGACTTCAGTAAGACCTTTGACAAGGTTCCACACGGAAGGTTAGTTAGGAAGGTTCGGTCGTTAGGCATTAATATCGAAGTAGTAAAATGGATTCAGCAGTGGCTAGATGGGAGACGCCAGAGAGTAGTGGTGGATAACTGTGTGTCAGATTGGAGGACAGTGTGTAGCAGTGTGCCTCAAGGATCTGTACTGGGTCCAATGTTGTTTGTCATATATATTAATGATCTGGATGATGGGATGGTAAATTGGATTAGTAAGTATGCAGATGATATTAAGATAGGTGGCGTTGTGGACAATGAAGTAGGTTTTCAAAGCTTGCAGAGAGATTTAGGCCAGTTAGAAGAGTGGGCTGAAAGATGGCAGATAGAGTTTAATGCTGAAAAATGTGAGGTGCTACATTTTGGTAGGACTAATCAAAATAGGACATACATGGTAAATGATAGGGCATTGAAGAATGCTGTAGAACAGAGGGATCTAGGAATAATGGTGCATAGTTCCCTGAAGGTGGAATCTCATGTGGATAGGGTGGTGAAGAAAGCTTTTGGTATGCTGGCCTTTATTATTCAGAGCATTGAGTATAGAAGTTGGGATGTAATGTTGAAATTGTGTAAGGTCTTTATTCTTTGGAGCGTAGAAGATTGAGAGGGGACTTGAGAGAGGTGTTTAAAATTATGAGGGGGATTGATAGAGTTGACATGGATAGGCTTTTTCCATTGAGAGTGGGGGAGATTCAAACAAGAGGATGTGAGTTGAGAGTTAAAGGGCAAAAGTTTAGGGATAACATGAGGGGGAACTTTTTTACTCAGAGAGTGGTAGCTGTGTGGAGCGAGCTTCCAGCAGAAGTGGTTGAGGCAGGTTCGATGTTGACGTTTAAAGTTAAATTGGATAGATAAATGGACAGGAAGAGAATGGAGGGTTATGGGCTGAGTGCAGGTTGGTGGGACTAGGTGAGAGCAGGAGTTCGGCACGGACTAGAAGGGCCGAGATGGCCTGTTTCCGTGCTGTAATTGTTATATGGTTATTTGTGAATGAGAGTCTACAATCCACAGACTGCGTTAATTAAACCTTGCTCTGACACCATCCTCTGACGAGAGAGAGAGATCTATCATTGAAATGCAAGGACCTTCCCTTGGGAGCAGTGACAGGGAGAGAGAAAGAATCTGTCCCACGCAGACACCTTCCTCCGGCTGCAGTAAGCAAGAGACTGTTAGACAGCGCGAAACACTTCCTTGCACCTCCCCCCTCCCAACTGCCTCGATGATTTCAATCTCCCTTGGTGCTGTAATTGGTGAGAGATGGAGCCTTGTCTCATTTGATCATGGCTTCTTGGTCTCCTTGCCGCACATTTTGCTCACAACCTCGTGGAACCCTCTCGGAGACAACAAAGCACCAGATCACACGATCAGCCAAAAACACACCGCTAGAATGTAGGTAACAGGCTCCAACAGTAGCAGAAACACACTGGAAATCAAAAGAAGACATAAAAGAAGTGAAAGGAGTTGCTTTGTGATCCATCTTGAGGACGTTGCCTACCTTTGGTAGCGTTGTTCAGTGGCTGAACATTGGCTGATTGGTGTTACGCACCCCGTAACTGGGTTGCCAAACCAGCAGAAATGGATCACTCAGTTGGAGTCTGGATTACTAGAACTGAGAAAGTTTTATTAAAGAAACAAGCAACACAGTACTCTAATCAAAAGGATAATAAATGCAACAGTTCAGCAATGATAAACACACATGTGCACAGAATTAAGATAACAGGATCAATCAAGCTCTATCGTTGTCTAGGGGTAAATGACCAGTTTCAAAGTGACGTAAAGTTCAGTTCAGTTCGCAGACAGTGGGGGGAAGGTAGAGAGAGAGCAAAACGAATGAATATTCAAAACGGCTTCCACACAGATCTTCGCAGTCAGCTTTCGTGCGAGCCCTTTGTGATGTCATCTGAGGTCACCGACCGTGACCTCTCCGTTTCCAGATACGATTGTTTCTCTGCGGTGAACCCGGCGCCCAGGCAAGGGTGGACGCACACCAGGTTCCCGCCGATCGTGCCTTTCCGCCCTGAGCGTCTATGGCTTGATCCCGCGATCAGCTGTCCTGAAACTTCCCACCGACTTGTGAGAGACGCACCGCTTCCAGGGTCTCGTTACCTCCGGGTGTCGTGTGTGTCTTGCCTTAGCGAACCTGTCCCTTTTTATCCCCGTGCTGGGGTATCGCCTGCCCATCACTTCAAACAGTTCAGGGTTCAAAGGGGGAGCCGATCTTGACAGCTCTCCTTCCTTCATTAACATCTCCAAATGCTGCTCCATTGTTTTCCTTATCTCTCTCTCTCTCCTGAAGACAGGTGGCAGACCAACTGCTGATTCCACAGGACAGCTAACATCTTAATCTATGTGTATTATTTGTGAATGAGAGTCTACAATCCACAGACTGCGTTAATTAAACCTTGCTCCGACACCATCCTCTGACGAGAGAGAGAGATCTATCATTGAAATGCAAGGACCTTCCCTTGGGAGCAGTGACAGGGAGAGAGAAAGAGTCTGTCCCACGCAGACACCTTCCTCCGGCTGCAGTAAGCAAGAGACTGTTAGACAGCGCGAAACACTTCCTTGCATTCCCCCCCCCCCCCAACTGCCTCGATGATTTCAATCTTCCTTGGTGCTGTAATTGGTGAGAGATGGAGCCTTGTCTCATTTGATCATGGCTTCCTGGTCTCCTTGCCGCACATTTTGCTCACAACCCCGTGGAACCCTCTCGGAGACAACAAAGCACCAGATCACACGATCAGCCAAAAACACACTGCTAGAATGTAGGTAACAGGATCCAACAGTAGCAGAACCACACTGGAAATCAAAAGAAGACATAAAAGAAGTGAAAGGAGTTGCTTTGTGATCCATCTTGAGGACGTTGCCTACCTTTGGTAGCGTTGTTCAGTGGCTGAACATTGGCTGATTGGCAAGAGGCAGAGTGTGGGAATAATGTTGAGTCATAGTTCTTGGAGCTTGCTGATGACTTTTAAGAGGATTATAGTGTTGAATGCAGAGCTCTAGAAAAAGAAGAGCATCCTGATGTATATATCCTTGAAATGGCATCTGCTGTTGACGTGTTGTGATGTAGGCAAATTGAAGCAGATCCAAGTTGTTCCTCAGGCAGGAGTTGAATTTTGACAAACATGAGAAAATCTACAGATGCTGGAAATCCGAGCAACACACACAAAATGCTGGAGGAATTCAGCAGGCCAGGCAGCATCTATGGAAAAGAACAGCTGACGGTAAGCGAGCATTGCAACCAACA
This sequence comes from Mobula hypostoma, assembly GCF_963921235.1. Lineage (NCBI taxonomy): Eukaryota > Metazoa > Chordata > Chondrichthyes > Myliobatiformes > Myliobatidae > Mobula > Mobula hypostoma. The sequence continues at coordinate 93,503,699 of NC_086100.1, read as the reverse complement.
GCGATGTCCTGCAGACAGTACATGAAACTACTTCTTTTACTACTTCTACTAAGATGTGTGTGAGTGGAACCTGTGACTGACAATTTGATGGTGTGGTTTTGGGCTGATTGAGTGATCTGGGGCTTTGCAGCCTCTGAGAGAGTTCAGTGAGGTCTGGAATGGAGTGTACTGCCTGGAAATTTGAAGTCTGGAGACAGTGAATGACCCCATGATTGATTCCATTGCTGCTCTCTGATTAAAGCGTAGAGCAATGTTGAAGTCGATTAAAATGAGAGCGGAGGATGGATGGGTGTTTGGTGCTGTCTGTCTGCATTTGTCTGGTCTTCCTCTCTGTTAAAGGAAAGTGCAGGATTTTTGGGATTCTGTGAGGCTGTGGACTGGTTTTGCAGACTTTGAGGTTCATGTTGCATCTGTTCCTGGGTTCTGGTTACTCCTGTAACGTGCTGTAAGGTTTCACTGCTAATGTAATGGTTTCTCTGTAGCAGCAATGTTTAGGTTAGAGTTAGAGATAACGAGGCTTTGAAATGTGGGGCTATCCAATGAGAGGGATGCTGTTCTTTCTTGTGGGAACTGCGAGAAGGGATTTCAAGGTCTTTTTGCTGGGGAGAGATGAGGAGAGAAGACGTGAATGGAAGAGCTAGACGACTGCCAGACAGAGTGGACTTGGAACGAGGGTCAAGGGAGGAGGTCAATGGGAAAGCAGTAGACTGAACAGTGAACTCCGACATTGCACATTAGACTGTTTCATGAGAACGGGCCCTTCGTTTTTTTGTGTCTTTATATTTTTAAAATTTTTTTTTATTGAATTTCATCATCAAACAAACATTTCCATAAGATGTATTTCAGATACTGTGCATATATATCATATAATCATATTTGTCACAAATCTCCACATAATATTTATCTGAGGTATACACTTATAGAAAGGAGAGGAAAGAAAGAACAATCGAAAGAAGAAAACTGTGTACAGAGTAGGGAGTGATGGGTTTTATAACATATTATTGACTTGTGAGAATAAAATCAGGCCTATAAGGTTATGTAGTTAAACCGTTTTTTCCAGTATGAATAAAAATTGTTCCAGCTTATGATTAACAGATGCTGTTATCTTCTCCATTTTGTAAATGTCCATTGTAATTTCCATCCATATGTTTAAAAGTTGGGCTCTCCTTTAATAACCATTTCCTGGTAAGGGTTTTTTTTTTACCAGCCACCAAGCTGTACCTTCATTAATTATTTATCTCTTTTCAACCATTCTTGAGGTATATACCCAAAATATATGGTCTTACTCTCGAAGGGTATTTCCCATTTAAAGATGTCTTGTAGGGCATTATGTATCCCACTCCAATAGTCTTTGATAACAGGGCATTCCCAGAAAATATGATAATGGTTTGCATTTTGATTTCCACAATTTCTCCAGCAAGCAGGGGGTTTACTATCATAACGGGACTTCTGAGAGGGTGTAATAAAATATCTTATCATGTTTTTCCACCCGAACTCGCTCCATTTCTGTGAACTGGTACACTTACATTGATACCTCCATATAATTGTCCAGTCTTCCTCAGATATTATTACCCCTCCTTCCTTCTCCCATTTTGTTTTAATGTTTGAAGTGGAATGTTTAAGATTTGACAAACCCTTATACACGCTTGAAATGACTCTACTACCGTTGTCTGAATTATATGCTTTTCTAAATAGCTCTATCAGACATGTACTTGCCTTGGTTACATTTTTAACCGTCCTATTAACATACTGTCTCATCTGTAAATACTGGTAAAAGTCTTTGTTTTTCTAATAAATGTTTCTCTTTGAGCATTTCAAAACTGAACAGTGTTCCTTCTTTCATTATATTGCAAATAGCTGTTATTCCTTTAGCTGTCCAGTCCTTAAATCTAGCATCCAGTTTATTTGGCGTAAAATCCGAATCATCTGCACACCATTTAAGAATTACAATGTCTCTCTCTATATTCTTTTATAATAGTTTTCCATTTTTTAAGAGTCCATTTCACCCACGGGTTGTCAATATTATTTATGTAACTTTGTAGGTTGTTATCAGCCAAAATTGCCTGTATGGGGATGGAAAGTGTCCTGTCCGCAATGTTTCTCCATTGAGCGTCATATGATGGGTTGCACCAGCATATCACAGCTCTCAACTGTGCTGCAAAGTAATAATCTCTAAGAGAAGGGAGGCTCCATCCCCCCTTTTCCTTGGCTAATTGCCAAGTTTTGAGACGAACCCTAGGCCTTTTACCTTGCCATATATATCTTGATAGCATCTTGTTCCATTCATTGAATTGATTTTGGTTAATCTGTATTGGTAGGGTCTGAGAGAGATGTACTTGTCTGGGCAGTATATTCATTTTAATAGATTCGAACTGAGACGAAGAAAAGGAATTAGGTTCCATCTTGTTATATCTTCCTTAATTTTTTATATATAGGCTGATAATTGCATTCTGATAATTTTGCCAAATCTTTTGGCATAATGATGCCCAAATATTTGATGGACTCTGTTTGCCATGCCCAAGGATAACTACTTTTCAATTTCTCTTGGTGGGCTATAGTTATATGAAAGGAGTTGGGGTTTATCTATGTTGATCTTGTATCCTGATAATTGGCTATATTGTTCAAAGGATTGCATCAATTTTGGTGAAGAGTATAGGTAAAGGTTGCCCTAGATAGATCAAAGTGTCATCTGAATAACAGGCCAATTTATGCTCTGTCCCTGATATCTTCATTTTGTCTGATCTATTGAGTTAATCTGTTAAAGATGGTGCCGGTAACTGGCGACTTTGCACGTGCTCTCCCAAGCAAACTGCCCTCTCCACTATCGTACACCTGAGAAACCCTTCTAAACCTCCGATTTAGCAAGATAAAGATCAACAACACCCTAGCGAAGCTACTGACCGAGCTGGAGACCACCGCGCCAGAACTGTTTCTTAAACTCCGGACCGCACTTGCACTCGACCAACGAGGTGCACCACGTTCCCAGAGACCTGCGGTCTGTTACCGTGCCGGAGCGCTTGGAGACACGGCCCATTCCGACCAGCACCTCTCCGGAGCAGACGACCACACAGACGTGACGGCGGAGACCCCAAGGTGCCCCAGACGCTTCCCCGGAGTGACCACTGTAAAGCCCCGTTGGTGGCCATCCGCAGTTGCCTGAAATGAGGCCTCCGCCGCCGACCTTGAAGATCGAGCCCGAGGCTCGACTGGAGCGGAGGCCTCCGCAGCTGTGACTCAGCTTGAGGGCTTGTTTAAGTGATTAAGTGTCGGCTTTGGGGCCCGACCCAATCGACAGCCCAGGCCCCCGGCAGCTGGAAGTAGCAGCGGAGCCTTCACCGTTACTCGGCCCAACCCGGAGTGCACGACGACGCGACCCGCCAACATCAAAGAGTTGACAACCAGACACTGCATCGATGGAGACCTGGAAAGACGCACTACTTACCGAGGAAGCATGGGAAAAGAGCTGGGCTGCTGGTCAGATTGAAGCTGAGGGGCTTCAGGGTCCCTAACTAATGTGCAAGCCATAAAGAACAAGGTGGATGTTCTTAAAGGGAGACTCACCTACTGCAGGGAGATGCAGAACTGCTGTGTATTCTGTTTCACCGAGACCTGGCTTTCCCCTGCCACCCCCGACTGTGCCATCTGACCGGAGGGATTTTCGATCCATCGGGTGGACTGCATGGCGTCTTCGGGCAAGACGAGGGGAGGTGGTATCTGCCTACTGATCAACACTGGGTGGTGCTCGGACACAGTGGCACTGACAGGCTCCTGCAGCCCAGATCTGGAACACCTGTCGGTGAAGTGTCATCCCTACTACTTGCCACGGGAATTCACCTTGGTCATACGGACAGCGGTCTACATTCCCCCCCAAGGCAAACGTGGAGTGTGCTCTGAACATACTGTATGCCAGCATCAGTGAACTTGAGACCAAGTATCCGGAGGCTTTGCTCATTACAGCCGGGGACTTCAACCAGGCCAACCTCAGAAAGGCGCTGCCAAAGTTATACCAACATGTCCCCTGCCCCACTAGAGGCTCGAATATACTTGACCACTGTTACACAGCAGTCAAGGATGCCTACTGTTCTGTCCAACGACCTCACTTCGAAAAATCGGACCATCAGGCCGTACTCTTCCTCCCGGCTTGCAAACAGAACCTGAAGCGGGAGGTCACGGTGTCAAAAGTAGTGTCGCATTGGACGAAGGAACCGGATGAGGTCCTCCGTGGCTGCTTTGAATCGATGGACTGGTTAGTATTCAAGGACTTGGCAGCTAACCTCGATGAGTATGCCTCAGCTGTCACGGACTTTATTTGGAAATGCACGGAGGACTGTGTGTCTCGCAAGACGATCCGGTTATTCCCTAACCGGAAACCTTGGATGAATTATGAGGTCAAGTCCCTTTTAAAGGCTAGAGCTGTGGCTTTTAGGTCCGGGGATACTAGTCGCTACACGGAATCCAGGCGTGAACGCCGGAAAGCCATTAAGGGTGCCAAGAGACAATATCGAGCCAAGTTGGAAGCCCAGGCTAACCAAAGGGATGCCAGTAGACTATGGCAGGGTCTAAATGAGATCACTGGGTGCAAAGAAAAGGCTGGGAATATCGATAACTGTGGTGCTTCTCTTCCTGACGAACTTAACGTATTCTATGCAAGATTCAAACAGAAGAGAAGCGTCCGTCCCTCTGGATGAACCGGACCTAGTGGCATGGAGATTCATCGTCACCAAGGAGGACGTTAGAAGGGCCTTCCTGAAGATAAATCCAAGGAAGGCGACGAGCCCAGATGGCGTCCCAGGACGGGTTCTCCAGGCCTGTGCAGTCGAGCTAGCTGGGGTGTTTGCTGACATCTTCAACTGCTCCTTGCTTCAGTCTAAGATCCCCTCATGTTTTAAGAAGGCAACGATATCCCAGTGCCGAAGAAGTGCAAGATGGCATGCCTGAATGACTATCGACCTGTGGCTCTGACATCAATCGCTATGAAGTGCTTCGAGAGCTTGATTTTGGCACACATCAACCACAGCCTACCAGTCAACCTCGACGCTTTGCAATTCGCCTACCGGAGCAACAGGTCAACGGCAGATGGCATCTCTATGGCCCTACATTCCTCCTTAGAACACCTGGAGAATAAAGACGCATACGTAAGGCTCCTTTTCATTGACTACAGCTCTGCCTTTAATACCATCATTCCAAATAGACTGATTCGTAAGCTCCAGTACCTGGGCCTTAACATTCAGCTCTGCAGCTGGATCTTCAACTTCCTCACAGACAGGACCCAGGCTATAAAAATAGGGGACATGCTTTCCTCTACAATCACTCTGAGCATCAGTGCCCCACAAGGCTGTGTACTCAGTCCCCTGCTGTACACACTGTTCACCCATGATTGTGTAGCCAAGTTTCCATCAAAGTCAATATATAAGTTTGCTGATGACACAACAATTGTAGGCCGTATCTCGGGTAATGAAGAATTTGAGTACAGAGAGGAAATTAAGAACCTGGAGGTATGGTGCAAAGACAATAACCTATCCCTCAACATCAGCAAGACGAAGGAATTGGTTGTTGACTTCAGAAGGAGTAGCGGACCGCACGACCCTATTTACGTCGGGGGTGCGCAAGTGGAATAGGTCAAAAGCTTTAAGTTCCTCGAGGTCAATATCACAAATGACCTGACTTGGTCCAACCAAGCAGAGTTCACTGCCAAGAAGGCCCACCAGTGCCTTTACTTCCTGAGAAAACTAAAGAAATTTGGCCTGTCCCCTGAAACCCTCACTAATTTTTATAGATGCACCGTAGAAAGCATTCTTCTAGGGTGCATCACAACCTGGTATGGAAGTTGTCCTGTCCAAGACCGACAGAAGCTGCAGAAGATCGTAAACACGGCGCAGCACATCACACAAACCAATCTTCTGTCCGTGGACTCACATTACACCGCACGCTGTCGGAGCAGTGCTGCCAGGATAATCAAGGACATGACCCACCCAGCCAACAGATTTTTCATCCCTCTTCCCTCCGGGAGAAGGTTCAAGAGCTTGAAGACTCGTACGGCCAGATTTGGGAACAACTTCTTTCCAACTGCGATAAGACTGCTGAATGGATCCTGACCCGGTTCTGGGCCGTACCCTCCAAATATCCGAACCTGCGTCTTGGTTTTTTTTTGCACTACCTTACTTTTCATGTTTCTCTTTTCTATTTCTGGTTTATAATTTAAATTTTTAATATTTACTAATTTTAACTATTTTTAATATCGTTAATATTTAATATCTGTAATCCAGGGAGTGTGAAGCGCAGAATCAAGTATCACTGTGATGACTGTACATTCTAGTACCAATTGTTTGGCGACAATAAAGTATAAGTAATGGTTCCATATATAATGTGAAGAGTAGCGGTGACCATGCACAACCCTGTCTCGTGCCCCTTTCTTGGGTAAAACGATTAGATTGTAGCGATATGCTACACACAGAGCTAGAAAAAAACGACACACAGTCTGTAAGTCGCACTCGAGACTCATGTATTTAAACTTCGCGGCACTGGCTTTTAAGCAGTTCCCTTCCAGCCCTCCCCGGGCAGAAATGACATCAGAGGTGCATTACAAAAGTCTCTCCCCGCGTGCGGGCTATTTTGTGAGATGGTTCACTTGTGTTGAAAGTGGGTCACCACAAGATAAATACCCATTTATTTTAATCCTGGCAGTAGGATTGTCGTATATTGCCTGTGTAGTTTTAATAATTGTGTCATGTAGACCAATTACCAAATCTATGTAAAACTTTGTAAAGAAAATTGCAGTTAACCGAATAAAATGCCTTTTCAGCATCCATGCTCATCACTATTGCTTCAATTTTAATTTTTAAAATATAATGCATAATGTGAAGTGTCCTTCGTATATTGTCTTGTGTTTGGAGTTGTTATATAAGACCTGTCTGATCATTATGTATCGGTGTGGGTAGATTATCGCCTCCTTCCAGCTGGGTGGCATTTGCGCCTTTCTTAGGGTCCAGTTCAGTGTGGGGAGTAAAATAGGAATTAACTCACTTCTAAACTGTTTATACCACTCTGCTGTATATCCATCTGATCCTGGTGACTTGTTTAATTTAAGCCTACTAATTGCAGTTTTTAGTTCAGCTTCAGTTATGGATTCTCCAGGAGGTGTTCATGGAGTGAGGTTGATTGTGACTTTGCTCCATTACCGTTATTCTTTTTAACCTATGATCACCCGTATTTACCTTACTTTTACCTACACTTGAAGATTTAAACTATTATTGATTTTTCCTTGAACTGTGACTGTGAAATTTGAAGAAATGAGTAAAGAAATAAGTACAAGATCTAGAACGCAGGATCCTAAAGATGGGAAAGACTCCAATGGAAACGGGAGGAAGAAAGCTGAAACCAAGCAACCCGAATTAACTTATGATATTCTGCTGAATCTCTTAGATGAAAAATTCGCACAACAATGTCAAAGTATTAAAGAAGATTTAAAGTCAATTATGGACTCTTTGGAATCGCTGGGCTCCGAAGTGAAACAGCAACAAAGTAAAATTTCTGAATTGGATAGTGACGCTCGGGAAAGAGATTTGAAAATTCAAAGTTTGGAACAGAAATTGTCTTCGACAGCTAAACAACTGGAACTAAATCTAAGATTATTAATCTTGAAAGTTGATCTAGAAGTCAGAACTTACGTATAATTGGTCTCCCTGAAGATGTTGAAGAAGGTGATCCTTTAAAATTCTTCTCAACTTTTAAAGGATGCGTTTAGCTCTGTATTCCCGGATGATCCTCAAAACCAGGCCCCGGATTTAAACCGAGGTCAGTAATTCTCCGTTTCTATTATGTTTACGATAAAGAGCATCTTATCCGAATTACCCGTTGGCAAGGTATGATTAAACTTCAACAATATCAGTTCCATTTAGTGAAAGACTACAGTCCCGGAGTGATGAAGGAGCGGCGGGCTTTCATACCTTTGATGACGTAATGTTACCATAAAGGTCTCCGTCAGCATTATTGTATCCCGTGCATTTAAGAAATTCTCCCCTGGACAGTTCACCTCGAATCTTCTATTCCATAAGAGCGGCTCAAAGTTTTTTAGATGAACATTATCCAACTGCTACAGACACTTCGTTTTAATTAATGTCTTGCAGTATCAGCTCTGTTCTTATGTGCTTTTTCTTTAAAGCCTTTCATTATCGTATGAAGACTGGACTTTTATAATTCAAGATTTTCATTTTCGGTTAATAGTGAGGTATTGTTATTTGATTTTTGACACTAACGATTTGATGGTAAATTTTTATTGTATGGGGGAATGTCTTGTTTTTTTTTAGCCTTGTATAATTAAGATGGCAGTTGTTTTTTTACTACGTCAGCTTTTCATGTTTCTTCCCATAATTCTTTTCTTCTTTTGAAGTGCCATTTTCAATTATTTAGATTTATGTTTGTAAGTGATTGATAATATGTTTTGGCCCTTTCCTCTTTCGTTCATTTTTGATACCACAATATGAAGGTCTTTTTAACATATATCTTTGGAGTTGCCTTCTGGCGAAATGGGGGTAGATTTAGTATTACTTTTTTCTCTGGCCTCCTTTAGGCTCAATTCTGGGACTTTAAGGGTGAAGTCGATGAGGGGAATTTTACTTTTACTTTCTTTTTCTATTGGGCTGATTCCAAACTACAAAGATGTCTGCAGCGTTGTGACTTCCGGTTCCTCTCTGAATATTTGTTCCTCTTCCGATTTCATGAGCTTTCATTCTGGTTAACTCTTTATATACCAAAGGGTTGACTAAAATATGGCTCAGGCTATTAATTTTGTCTCTTGGAATACAAATGGCTTAAACCATCCAATTAAATGGAAAAAGATTTTTAAAGTATTCCAAAGACTGAAGGCTCATATTGTTTTTGTACAAGAAACTCAGGTGAGGATAGAGGATAATCAACGTTTTTTCAGGTTTTGGAAGGAAAAACAGTATCACTCGAGCTCTCAGGCCAAAGTGAAAGGAGGTTCAATTTTTATAGATTCCTGAATTACATTTGTTCACCATGACATCATTTCAGATCCGAATGGTAGATTTCTATTAATTACTGGGTTACTCTTTAATAAAAAAGTTGCTATGGTTAATGTTTATGCTCCGAACATGGACTATCCTGAATTTTTTAAGCATTTATTTACTTTGTATCCTAATTTAAATGAATATATGTTGATAATGGGTGGTGATTTTAATTGTTATTTAAATCCTCGGATGGATAGATCTATATCCAGTCAAGCTCTACCGAATAAGTTGGCCACTCTTATCAACTCTTTTATGATTGACTCTGGAATTTCAGAAATTTGGAGATTTTTATCTCCTAATGAGAAAGAGTACTCATTTTTCTCACATGTTTATCATTCATATTCTAGAATTGATTACTTTTTATAGACTCTTGTTTAATTCCATCTGTAATTGACTGTGATTATGACATTATTGCCATTTCTGATCATGCTCCATTGAAACTTTCTATCAAGTTAATGGATACATCTCCTAGTATCAGACAATGGCAGTTTAATTCTAATTTGCTTCAAGACCCAGATTTTGTCAAGTTTACGAAGGAACAAATTGATCTCTCTTTATCAAGAAATAATATGGAAGAAATTTCCATTGGGACAGAATGGGACACTTAAAGCATATATCCGTGGTTATATCATTTCTTATTCTGTTGGTTTGAAAAAACGTATTAAGAATTAAACACTTCGGTTGATTGAGGAAATTAAAGAAATTGATAAATATTCTATTACTCCTAGTAGGAGCTTTATAAGCAAAGAGTTGAACTTCAAATGGAACATAGCTTATTATTAACATCCTCAATTGAAAATCAATTAATGAAAACCAGAAGTGAGTATTATATACCTAGTGATAAGTTGGGTTTACTAGCAAATCAATTGAAAACTGATTCAGTTAAGTGTCAAATTATTAAGATTCGTAAACATGATGACATTTTAACAGTCATACATGATGAGATAAATAAATCCTTTCAAGAATTTTACATCTCTTTCTACCATTCTGAATTTCCTCATGATCCTAACATTATGCATGACTTTTTAAGGAAATTGAATTTTACGAAATTATCACCAGAAGAATGTTTAATATTAGAAACTCCTATCACGGATGAAGAAATAAAAGGTTTTATTTCTTCTATGAATTCTGGCAAAGCACCTGGTCCAGATGGTTTTACAGTGGAATTCTTTCAAGTTTTTTTCTTCTATTCTTTCGCCTTGGTTGTTAAGAGTTTTTAAAGAAGCAATCAGATTAGGTAAATTACCACAATCATTTTATGGAGCTTCTATTTCTTTAATTCTTAAAAAAGAATTAAGACCCTACTGATTGTGCATCATATAGACCGATATCTCTGTTGAATGTAGAATCTAAGATTTTTTTCTAAAATATTAGCAACTGGGTTAGAGAAGATATTACCCCAAATTATCTCAGTCTACCAGACTGGATTTATCCATCTTATTCATCTTTTAATATTGGAGGAGATTAATGAATATTATTTATACTCCATCACTTACTAGTCCAGAATGTGTTATTTCACTAGATGCTGAGAAAGCTTTTGACAGAGTTGGATGACCATATTTACTTACTGTGCTTGAGAAATTTAATTTTAGCCCAATATTTATATCTTGGATTAAATTCATATATCTCTGTAGCTTCGGTTTTTACCAATAATTAAAGATCTCCCTTTTTTCGTTTATTTCGGAGTACTAGGCCGGGATGTCCATTATTATTTAATATTGCTCTTGAACCTTTAGCAATTGCTATTCGAGATTCACCTGACATTCTTGGTATTACCCGTGTGAATGAAATACATAAGATATCATTATATGCAGACGATTTGCTATTATGTATCTCTAACCCTGAGAAATCCATTCCTGCTGTTTTATCCTTATTGGCTCAGTTTAGTAATTTTTCTGGTTATAAGTTAAACCTTAAAAAGAGTAAACTATTTCCCCTAAATTTGCGAGTTCCAATTTATGGATGTTTACCATTTAAATTGGTTACCGATTTCTGTACATACTTAGGGGTTAAAATGACAAAAAAGCATAAGGATTTATTTAAGGCTAATTTTTAACCTTTAATTGATCAGATTAAACTTTTGTTTACTAAATGGTCACCAATGTCCCTATCATTGATAGGTCGGATTAATGCTGTGAAGATGATTATTTTACCTAAATTTTTGTATTTATTTCAAGTGGTGCCAGTTTTTATTCTAAAATCTCTTCATATATATGGCAGAATAAAAATCCTATGATAGGTAAAAGATACTTACAGAAATTTAAAACGGAGCGGGGTCTGGCATTGCCGAATTTTAGATTTTATTATTGGGCATTTAATATTCGATATTTAAAATTTTGGTCATGGGACTTGGACATAACTTCAAGTCTACATTGGGTAGATCTTGAATGTAAATCTTTACAAGGGTTTTCATTGGGTTCTATTTTAGGGACCTAGCTTCCCTTTTCTCTTTCTAAATTGCATAAACAAATGGTTAACCCAATAGTAAAATATACATTACGAATATGGTTTCAAATTTGAAAGTTATTTGGGTTGAGTCAATTTATTCTAGCAAGTCCTATTATATCTAATTTGTTTTTTCAACCCTCTATCATAGATCAAGCCTATTTGGCTTGGAAACTAAAGGTATATTAAGATTTTGTGATCTATTTTTGGATAATTGTGTCATGTCTTTTGAACAATTATCTAACAAATACAATTTGCCTAGATCCCATTTCTTTAGATATTTACAGATTAGAAATTTTTAAAATACTGTTCTTCCTACCTTCCTGAATTTATATTCATCGGATATTTTGGGAAAAAAAATTAGGTTTAAATCCTTTTCAGAAAGATGTAATAGCAAACATTTATAATATAATTATGAAAATACATCCAGACATATCTAATAAAGTTAAGATCAATTGGGAAAGGGAATTTAAGATTACCTATTGAAAAATGGGAAAAAACTTCTTCAATTAGTTAATTCATCCTCTATATGTGCTAAACATGCGTTGATACAGTTTAAAGTAGTGCATAGGGTTCATATGTCTAAGGATAAATTAGCTCATTATTACTCTTATATAAATCCTATATGTGATAGATGTCACTCCGAGATATCATCTTTAACTCATATGTTTTGGTCATGTCCTCTTTTAACAAAATACTAGAAAGATATCTTTGATATTATTTCAACTGTTTTGAGTATTGATTTACAACCCCACCCTATTACTGCAATTTTTGGTTTACCAATGTTAGAATCAAATCTTTTAACATCTTCAGCTTGTCGGATGATTGCACTTCTTGCACTAATGTTCAGAAGATCCATTTTGCTGAATTGGAAAGAGATCAATCCCCCCACCACATTTCATTGGTTCTCTCAAACTATGTTTTGTGTTTAAATTTAGAAAAAAAATTAGAAGTGTTATTCATGATCCCTCTATTAAATTTGAATAGACTTGGAGGCCATTTATTCAATATTTTCATATGACGTAATTTGACCTTTTCCAAACCTACTCTATTTCTTTTTAGTATATGTTGAGGGGAGCTGAGTCAATGACACTAATGGTTCTTTTTTTTCATAGTTCACAATAGCCCATGTCTTTTTTTTCCTGTAGTTTAGTTGGTCTATCTTGTTAGAGTAGTTTTTTTTGGGGGGGGGTTATTTTTTTTCTTTTTTTCTTTCTCATGTTAATTTGACTATATATAATATTTGTATCCCGTAAGATTGGGAGGTTTAATATCTATGTATTAATTGGGTTTATATTTATGTATGATAATTACAACAATGTAATCCCAATAACTGTATGATTTCTATGTTATGTTAATCTTTATCATTACGATACTCATAAAAAGATTGAAAAAGTAAAGAAAACTTCAGTTATGTAAGCAGTTATCGTTCTATGTTGTTCTTTGCTTAAAGTGGGTAACTCTAAAGAATTCAGGAAGGTGTCAATTTGGGTTATGCTTCCCCCTGGAACTTTGGAATATAGAGTTTCGTAAAACATTTCAAAAGCTTCTTGAATTTCACTTAGCTTTTTTTTTTATCACTTTTGTTCTTAGATCCCTTATTCTATGAATTGTATTTTCTGCTATCTTTTTTTTCAGTTTCCACACCAGTATTTTCATAAATTTAGATCCACTTTCACAGTGTTAGTCCTGATGAAGGGTCTCGGCCTGAAGCGTCTCGGCCTGAAGCGTCGACTGCACCTCTTCCTAGAGATGCTGCCTGGCCTGCTGCGTTCACCAGCAACTTTTATGTGTGTCACTTTCACAGTGTCTCTGTTTCAGAAACATTAAATTTTTTCTACTTTCTTGTGTAGCCAAACTATTAATTTCACTCCTAATTTTTGTAGTTTCCTCCAGTGTATCCTGTGCCAAATTCAGTTTGTATTTTTTCTAGTTCCTTCAGCTTATTTTATAATTCCTCTAATGTTCTATTCCTTATTTTTTAATTATATGAAGATATCGCTATGATTTTCCCTCTTAAGACAGCCTTCAGAGTATCCCATAGAATGGGAGATTCAGCAGCCCATTAAAAGAAATTAGAAGACATTAAAAGAATTGAATTTTACTTTGTCCTTAGCTATGTGTATTTATCTGTTAGTATATCATTGAAATTTGCAGAACATAACTTAATCGATCTACTCCCTGAACAAATACGAGCCAAGAAACACAAATAATCAAAAAAGGTAGCGAAGGTGTGATTCCAAGACTGGGGTCTCCAGATGACCCTGGGTTGGGTGAGAAGAAAAGTCTAGCTGTGGGTTGAGGGCCCTCGTTGCAGTACCTATCAAAGTAAGTAAAAAAAACTATGTCCATTACACAGAAATGATTTCCCTGTGTATTCCTCCCATGTGTATATTCTCATTTAGGTGGGGAAAAAGGAATGAATAACTGAATTTAAAAAAATTGAGTAATATAAAATCCACATTATAATACGTATTTCTCGAGATAGGTATATCACCATCTATTTTTGCTTCCGTTTAGTTTATCAGCACTTTTAAAGTTAGCCAAACCTTATGGCTCTTCTAGAAGAGGTGAGGGCTGCCCTCGAAGGACTCACAGTCCCTTCCTAATATCCTTCTCTTGTCCTGCTCCTGTCCCCTGCTTTCTCGGTTCTCTTACTATTTCCCAAGCATTTCGGGATAACTGCTCAGCCAGACTTTCCCTTGGTTTGACCACACTAATGGGCAGCCCTCTGTTGTTCATATCTGTAGTTGTCTCTTCCACCATCTGGTATAGTCGTATCCCTTTTTGGTAAAATACCCTCAGTTTAGCAGGATATGGGGTTTGGAATTTAATCTTTTCTTGCATTGATACTCGTTTCGCTTTGGAATATTCCTTCCGTTTCTGTAGGACCGCCGGGGGGTAATCATGATCGAAGTACAGGTGTCCCCCGGCTTTTCGAACGTTCGCTTTACGAAACCTCACTGTTACGAAAGACCTACATTAGTACCCTATTTTCGCTTTCAGAAGGTGTTTTCACTGTTACAAAAAAAAGCAGCGCGTGATAAAAGGCAGTGCGCGCCCCGAGCAGCCGCTCTCCCCGGATTCGGAATGGCATTGCTCAAACACGTTGCATTGAGCAGCCGTTAGCAAGATGAGTTCTAAGGTGTCGGAAAAGTCATAAAGAGTTCGTAAGGGTGTTACACTTAGCATAAAACTAGACATAATTAAACGTTTTGATCGTGGTGAACGAAGTAAGGACAATGTGAGTTTGGCTTGTGGAAGCTGATGAAGATGATGTTGAAGAGGTTTTGGCATCCCATGACCAAGAACTGATAGATGAAGAGCTGATGCAATTGGAAGAGGAAAGGATAACAATCGAAACCGAATGAGTAATGATAAAGTACAACTTTAATTTTGAAAGGGTACGTCGGTTTAGGGGATATTTGCAGGATGGTTTGAGTCCTTACAAAGAACTGTGTGAAAGAAAATTGCGAGCGGTTCAGCAGTCAAGCAAGCCTTCCACATCAGCCACAGCAGACGATGTACCTCGACCTTCGACATTGAGGTGGGCAGAGATAGAAGAAGATGACCTGCCTGCTCTAATGGAAACAGAGGATGACGAGATGACGCCCCAGTGTCCCACCACCCCAACCTCCAGGCCACGGACAGATACCGATTCGCGGAGAATGCAACGGTAGCCGGGAGGCACACAGTACATCTTTGAGAAAAAAGCTGAAATAAATATGCTAATTAATTAGGTGCCGCTGACACATAATTGTCAGCCCAGATCAGAGACGATGCAATCGGAAATCGGCACTGATCTGGGCCGACAATTACGAGTTGGGCAGCACCTAATTAATTAGCTTGTTTATTTCAGCTTTTTTCTTAAAGATGTGCTGTGTGCCTCCCGGCTACCGCTGCACCCCTGCATGCTTCGCGGTTCGGTATCTGTCAGCGGCCAGGAGGGTGGGGGCCACTGCACCATCCCAACCTGCTACGACTCAGTCTAACACACCATCATCAGTGTGCTCGGCGCTGAACCAATTCCAGTAAGTGATACTACACTGTACATACATTATTTCTACTTTATATTGGCTGTGTATTTTTATGTGTTATTTGGCAGCTTCGTAGCTTAAAGGTTACTGGAGAGCGCTTGCGGGTGTTTTTGCCAACAGTGCTTGCGTGAGATTTTCGCTCCAGAGAACAATTGAGTAATGATTGTGGAAAAGTATTTCTACTTTATATAGGCTGTGTACTTATCATATCGTTCCTGCTTTTACTATATGTTACTGTTATTTTAGGTTTTATGTGTTATTGGGCATGATTTGGTAGGTTATTTTTGGGTCTGCAAACGCTCACAAAATTTTCCCATATAAATAAATGGTAATTACTTCTTCACTTTATGACATTTCGGCTTATGAACCGTTTCGTAGGAACGCTCTACCTTTGGATAGCGGAGGAAACCTGTATATTAACTTCCCATTCAAAAACATCCTCTTCTTATCCCAGGCCCTTCGTAGAATCTCCGCCTTGCTCTTGATTCGAAGGAATCTAAGTACTATTGAGCGCGGTTTACTTTCTCTGTCTCCGGGAGGTCTTGGAATGAGTGAACTATGTGTCCTCTCAATTTCAATCTCCATAGTCGGGGGAATCTCCAGCGCTTCCTGCAACAACTTTTCTACAAAGTCTATCATTGATAACCCCTCCGCTTCTTCGGGAACATTATAAATCCTGATATTTTTCCGTCGCGATCTTCCCTTCTGGTCAAGCAATTTACTTTCCTGTTGATTTAATATTTTTATTGTCTTTCTTAGTATTTGTTCCATGTTTTGCATGCGATCTTCCACCTTCTCAATTCGAGTCTCTGCCATGACTATTTTCTGATTGACGTTGGCGAGCTCTGACTTTATATAATTGAGTTGCTGTTTTATATCTTTTTGGGCTTCCCTTATCTCTTCCAAAATCCGTATTTGCCGCTTCACCTGCACGAGGCCCAGCGTCAGGGTCACCACCACACGCACATGCAGGAGAGCTGTGTGCTGCACCTCTCTCTTCCATAGGCTCCGCAGTGGTACTTTTTTTATCTCCATTCCTTTTCCCCATTCTTGCTCCCCTTATCAATTCAGATATTTTTGAAAGATCTTATATTTGATGGATTAACGAGGCAAAATATGCGTTTTTCCAGAGGAGCTGTTGATTTAAGCTGCCATTCTGGACGATGACGTCACTGGAACCTCTCTTTGTGTCTTTACTAACCACATAGTCAAGTTAAGAATTATAAAGCTCAGTCGTTTAATCATGTATTGTGTACTGTTTGCTATTTTGTGATACTAATTTGTATTGGGACATGTCGCACAACATCCACCCAAACAAGTGTTAATTTTTGATGATAATAATAATAATAAAAAGATTTGAAAAGAAGAAAAAAGAAGATTTCTTAAGTTTGGCCGGGTGAAGGGCTGTCTTCCCCTAGATTAAGCCGCTAGCTGAATCGAGAGCTACAATTGTGGGGTATCATTTGGGATTGATTTCGCTCGATGATCTGTGATTACCCTGAGCATTGAATAGTGGGGTAGATATTTGTACTCTGGATGAATTGTTAATTCGCCTGTTAAGTACTGTTAAAGTTGCAATTGCAGGGTGGAGGTTTGATAAAATGATGGGCGCAGCACTGATGTAGTGGTAGCTGGGGTGGAGATTTGAAAGACAGGGTTCTATTGTTTCTGAGGACGGAGGGGAAGGAATGGTTGGATTTGGAATGACTAATTAGTCGACATCCCCCAGTGAAGAGTGAGAATTCTCAGTTAGTATCCGCCCTTACCTCTCTGCCGAATAAATGGAAAAACGCCCAGGTTCAAAGTCCCAGCCTATTCACTGGTATAACGCCCACCCCTAATGGGGAAGAGGAGTATGAGATTTGGGTGGAGCAGAGCTCTCAGTGGTTAGATGAGTGGCAGTGCTCTGATGACATAAAGTGACAGAGATTGGTTGAGAGTTTGAATGGGCGGGCTGTTGACATGAGAGCCGTCAGGTTGCGGTATCCCGAAGCGACAGCTATCAATTACATGCAAGCACTGGACAATGCTTTTGGGCTGACAGGAAGCCCACTGGAGCTGATGGTGGGGTTTCAGAACATGCGTCAGGAGAAGGGGGAGAAACTTCCTACTTATGTATTTTGGCTAGAGAGGCAGGTAAATTGGTTGCAGCACAGTGGGGTCATTCAGGCAGCTGAGGTGGATCAGTTAAGAGTGGACCAGGGGCACCCAGTCCCAGGACCTAATTGCTTAGGGTCTCTGACAATCTCGTAAGTCCCTTCCATCTTTTGTTGAGCTGGTCAGAGAGGTACGGGAAGAGGAGAATGCGTCGGAGGCCTCCATCAGCAGGGTACAGTCCTTGGTAGTGGTCCCCTGCGGCAAATTGATCATGGATAGCCTACTCCGGGGAGCAGTAGAGGAGATTGTGGCAGAGTTGAGAATGGAGACATGTCAGCTGTTATCAGCGGGTGTGACCCCCCCCCATATGACTTGGAGACTACACCTAGTAAGAGGACTCTGCGGAAATGTGGGGTGATTGCAGGACCCACAGCAGGAGAGGTTAGGCCAGCCCCCACCCCTGAGAGGGATACTGATTTGGAGGATGAGGACCTGGATGTGTGGTATATGCTGCCTTTTACTAACTTCCCATTGATTGAGGAAGAGACTTGCAGCCCTTCTCCCGCTGAGTCTGGGGGAGGGGGAGTCAGCCTGGGTTGCAGCGGGACCCTGCAAGGGATGAAGCGGAGCTTGGCCATGGAACCGAGGGGCCCGCATTGCAGTTGGGCACAAATGATAGGTCAGGGAGGCTTTGCCAGGTTGTTGAGCTGGTGAGCCCAGCAGTGTCTAAACCTGAAGAGTTAGGTCAGCGGGTACGGAGGTCTCAGAGAATTAGGAAACCACTGGATGGGCTGGCCTGCGTAGCACCAGGGGAACAGAGTGTGACCCCTATTGTGTTGGGGAGATATGTCACTGCCTTTTACACCTGGATTGGACTTCGTGTTTTGCAGGAAGGGTTGGCAAATTAGCTCAACGTCATGAGGACATGACTAAATTTGGTGGGGGGAGGGTGTAATGCGCTGCAAGGTTTCACTGCTAATATAGTGGTTTCTCTGTAGCAGCAATGTTTGGGTTATGGCTAGAGATATCGGGGCTTTGGAATGTGGGGTTATCCAGTGAGAGGGTTGTTCTATCTTGTGGGTCTGGGAGAAGGGACTTCGCAGTCTTTTTGCCGGGGAGAGATGTGGAGAAAAGATGCGAGTAGAGAGAGTTGGCAGACCGCTGGATGGAGTGGAGTTGGAGTAAGGGCCCAGGGGTCGGCTATGCTCGAAGGACATCGCTGGGAAACCAGTGAGCTCCAATGTTGCGCATTAGACTTTTTCATGAGAATGGGCCCTTTTTTTTGTTTCTTTACTAACCATATAGTCAAATTAAGAATTATAAAGCTCAATCATTTAATCGCATATTGTGTACTTTTTGTTATTTCATGGTACTGATTGATAACAGGGGACACATCGCACAGCAAGATTTCTTAAGTTTGGCCGGGCCGAGGGCTGTCTTCCACTAGATTGAGCAGCTTGCCAAACCGAGAGTTACACTGCTTTTGTTTTTTGCTTTTTTTGAGTGTTTGATCAGGGTGATTGATGTGTACTGAGGTGCATCAGTGAAGAATATCTCTGTGGCCTGGAGTAGGCTAGCAGTGCAGCGCTGAACTGAACCAAACTGAATACTACTGGACTACTGGTTTGATGTTTGATATTCTATGTGTTGTTCGCTCGCTTTTTGCTGTTTGCGCAATTTGTTCTTTTTTTTTTGCGTATTGGGTGTTTGATATTTTCTTGAACAGATTCCGCAGTGTTTTTTTGTTTCGTGGCTGCCTGTGGGAGGATGAAGCTCAGAGTTGTATTCTGTATGCATACTTTGATAATAAATGTACTTGGAATCTTTGAACTTCTCAAAGCACTTTGTTACATTGGATGTAAGTGGTAATGGACGATGGTAATTGAGGCAGGTTGCCACATTTTTTGTAGTGGTTATTTGAAAACAAACCTAAACCATTGAGAGACTAAGCCAGTGTACTTGTATGAAGCGCGTCCAAATAATAAATTTCCAAATTAAAAATGGTACATTTAATTCTTTATCACAAAACTAGCTAATACAAATGATCATGTAGCAATACGGCAGTTCAATGTTTCAATGGTTCCATTTAATGTTAGAGAATGTATACAGTATTCAATCTGAAATTCTTACTCTCTGCAGACAACCTCAAAACAGAAGAAAAACCCCAAAGAATGGATGACAGAAAAATGTTAGAACCCCAAAGCCCCCTGCCCCTTCCCATGCGCAAGAAGCATCACCCCTCCCCTCAATTATTCCAGCAGAAAGCATCACAACTGCCACTACCCATCATGCAAACAACAGCAAAGCCCCAAACAGGGACCATGGTCTCTCTCTCTCTTCAGTTGTCCATCAAAATCCGATGACAACATCCACTCCTTTAACGGTGAGATCTTTGATGACTATACAGTCCTATCCTGGACCCACAAGCTCTATTGCAGGTGGGACATGTATATGTAGTAGTGGTGGCAACCATGGCTGCATTTCTCCTGGGTCTGTCCTGCTGTCTTCTGGTTGTTCTTTCCATTTCCAGAATACGAACCCCGTCCCTACACAGCTGCCGCCAAGTGGTACGGTCAGCAGCAACCTCCTCCAGGTCCTCGGGTCTGATCTTGCACTTCTTTAAAGCATTCTTCATCTGATCCTTATAGTGCTTCTTCGGCCTTCCAACTGAGCGTCTACCATGATGTAGCTGGCTGTATAACACTCTGCGGGGTAGCCAACATGGGGGCATCCTTATCACGTGCCCCAGCCACTGCAGCTGACGCTGGGTGATCATGGCCTCAATACTTCTGCAGTTGGTCTTTACAAGTATTTCAGTGTGAAGCACTCGCTCATGCCAGGTAATTCCCAGGATGCACTGGAGGCAGCTTATGTGGAAGCGCTCCAAGGTTACCCAAGCTTCCTTCAGTCTGTCTCTCTCTCTAACAAGGAAGAGGGAGATAATCACTCCTTCCACAGTGAGAGGGGAGACAAACAGTCGCTTATTTGATGTTACAGTCTGTAGCGCTGCTTTTTTTCAAGTTTCCCCCATCTCAAGGATTGGCAGCAAACTTACTCACCATCAAGAAAGAGAGTGAGAGCGTGATCAACAGCTGCACTAGCTGTCTCGATGTTCTGCCTCCCTGTGACGCCTCAGTTCACGATACCAGCAAGAAGCCGGGTCCACTGGGCTGCACTAGGTCACACCTCGAAGGTGCCGTCTGCCAGGCTATTCCCGGAGATATCGAAAACACAGCCGATTGGCAAGCTTCAGGAATGGGAACATGCCGCCATGGTGAACTGCGGTTTGAGTGCAGCTGTAGATCACGGACTCCAACAGGACCCCAGCCACTTTGAAAAGGAAAAAAGAGGCATTAGGAGAAAAATTTAACTGCTTCACTGATGAGCTGAGAGAAGTCACCCTCTGGTACCACTTTAGCTCCACCCAATCAAAGCTTATTACTGAAGTAACAAAGTTAGCAGTCAAAGAATGTATTTAAGTGAAGTTAGCGAGGTAGTTAGCATTCCAATAATGTCCAAATTAGTAGTCAACAAAAAATATCCCCCGTGGCTCAACCCTTCTCCGCGAGAGTAAACAAAACAACTATGACAAGTATAAATATGTAACTATACCATATGCTTCTACCACACCACAACTCAAGTGAAAGATTACCATAATAAAAGTGCCTCAAAATATAATCTAGACAGATAGTAGATCCATGGCTTCAACAGACTGAAAATAGATGCATGGCTCCTACATACCAGCCCTTTAATTATTACACTGTAATAATTACAACTGCCTACTACTAAAATAGGGGACATGAAATCTTCAAGAGCAAACATCTTAACATTGAAACAAATGTCTTCTGCCTTCGTTATTCTTCCAGTCAAGTCATGTAGCAGTCAGCTAGGCCAGAGGTTACCAGCTCTTAGCTCAGTGCAGAGTAATCTTTGCCACATGTCTCTCTGTCAAGTCAAAGTAACAAAGCCTCTAGAGCTGTAGCTCCTTGCAAATCCTTTTCTGTCTGGAAAGACTTGAATAACTCTTTCTTCCCATCATCCATGAGTTCCAAGGTGCTGTGTCATCAACTATAAGCACAATGTTTTGTGGGAGGAAATTGCATTTTATACCTGACCATTTCTGGCATTCCTGTATCTGTAATAAGTACTCCTTGACCCACCATTTCTCAAACATGTTTGATATATGAGTCATTCTATAATTGGGGGTACATTTCACATAAACAAAAAAGTACAAAAGTAATGTGCTTTCTCAATAAAACAATCAGTGGTTTAAGTTAAAATATTCCTTCAGTGTAATATATCCACTAGTTGCAAAGCTTAAGCGTTAACAACTTTTTTGATATTTTAAGGGGAAAGATATTTTTGCTAGTTAGTTTGTCAACTATGTTATGGACAAACGGTATGCCATTACAGACTTTGACTGTATGCTTTACTTTAGGTAACATACATTTTAAGGAGTTCTTGTGTCTATTCTGCCATATGTACAATGATTTTTTTTAAAAAGTTTTTTAAGAATGTAATATTTTGCAGATAGAAATGTGATATGCTCAGCACTGTCATTAAGGTCAGGAGTATTTTTTAAAATCATAAATCTGCCTTACAGGTCATTTTGATAGTTATGCGAAACTCCAACCTGTGTGGATGTATGATATACCTTGAAGGATATCAGAAGCAGCATTTTAGTTAGTTTAAATGTTAAAATATCAGGTGTAACATAGTTGACTGGACATAAACTATCAGCACAGTGTTTATTTCAAGGCAGAAGTGCCATTCAATTGAAACTTTCAATTCATAGATACAGAATTCAATGATGATTAATTAATTAAAGGAATACAGAATACATTTTCATTTACTTAAAACAAACACATAGTGAGGAACAAGCTTTCGTATAGTGTGAATAAAACATTCCTATTGACTGGTGAAGGGTTTAAACAAGTGCTTTCAATTCACACATTTAATCAGAATTGAATGTTGACTAACAAAATTCATACAAAACAGTCCTGGGTAAATTTTACCATCATATTTCAGAGTACACCACTGGTCAATCAAATGAGGACCCCAGTGGATTTCGTCATCCTTGCTTTTGTGTGCTTGAGGCAGTGCAGGAGTTTTTTGCTGAACTCCAAAACTGAAGTTAGTAGTGTTGTCACACTGACACTCAAAACTTTGTTTGGCGGTGCAAGGGCAGTTTACATCTCGGTACATGATTTCTCCTGGTGCCACTGACTACCTGGTGGATCCACATAGTCAAGGGCACCACTGGCAGACTTCTTGGCATACTTTTTGTAGCTTCTTCCACGAAATCCTCCTGGATGTAAAACACTTTCACAGTTCCATTGCTGTAGAGGTGTTCTGCTGAAGGGATATCATGGCCTTGGCTAACAAGCCTGTCAGCCGTTCGTATCAGGAGGCCTCCCACTTCATCTGGAGCCCCCTTCCTATGGCTTGCTTCAAAAAAGTTCCATGTCCCCTTTTTGAAGCCACGGTTCATCAGCTCCGTGCTGAAGAGGAAGAAGTTTCCCGTCTGTCTGTACTGTGTACATGGTCCATCACTGAAGAAATGCAGAAGCATAGGAGGCATTTACTTCATCCAGGATGGGGGACAGGTGTGCCCAGATGGCAGGTGGGCCTTTCTCCTTTGATGCAGATATTGTGCCAAAGCACATGTACTTTGCTGTCCCACCAGCATGGAGAATTCCCGTGTGGAGCGTTGCTTGCTTCTGGTTTAATGCAAAGTGAATCGCCTGGATCTCTGCTGCAAGCTTGCATGAGTAGTTCTCTGAAAAGTCCACATGAGTCAAGCATTCTTGATTGGTCATGCTTCTTTTTAATTCACGGTACTGGGCAAACTGGCTTCTGATGTTGAATATGTGCTGTTTGAAATGCTTCAATTGGTCTTGAAACATCTCTAGCAGATCTGCCAACACTGTGTCCTTTTTCTTCTTAAAGGAAGGAAGGAAGATGGCGGTGCAACGCAGCTCACAGCGGCCACTCCGGTGGTGATGTCTGTTATTTGTCAAGTAGGGTGCCATGCACAATCCTGATTTGATAGAGACAGACATGAGAGCACAGAGGAACATCCGGTGAAACTTCTGAAATGCCTGCTTCGCTGCTGCTGCTACTGTGTGATCCAGAATCTCTGGAGGAGAAGGCCCCGAGCCCTCGGCTTTGCTTGTTGCTTGGCGGCCGGAGCGGAGTCGAAGCGCTCGGCAGAGGATGGTGCTTGGAGAAGCTGTGTCGGAGGGGCTGGTCGGAGGCCCGAAGTTTTCAGACGGACTCAGAATCCGCTGTGGTCGGGTGCTTCCAATGGTGCTGCATCAGCGAGTTAGCAGCGCTTGGAGGTTCATGGTGGGGAGAGTTTCTCCCTTCTGCCGCCTGCGTGGGATGATGAGTCTGTCGAGACTTGGAGACTTTTTTTACCGTGCCCATGGTCTGCTCTTTATCAAATTATGGTATTTCTTTGTACTGTTGTAACTATTTGTTATAATTATGTGGTTTTGTCAGTTTAGTCTTGGTTTGTCTTGTGTTTTTCTTGTGAGATCATTCTGGAGGAATGTATCATTTTTTAGTGCACGCATTTCTAAATGACAATAAACGAAAACTGAACTGAACAGTGATTTTCATAGGGACCTTTTCCTTGTTGCCATCTTTGTTTTTCTTTTCACTGATGACTGTTTCAGCTGACCACTGAGTGATTTGGACATTTGCCTGCAGGTTACCCTCTGTTGCTATGGCAAACTCCTGGTCTTTACAGTTGGGACACACATTGCACATGCAGTCCTTTGAGGATGGATTGTAGCTTGTTGGTGCAGCCAGGTCTTCCAAGTTCACGGTCCTCATTAACTTCAAGAGCATGTAGCTTTTCCGCCAGGAAGGAAAGGTTCTCATGAACTTTGCAAAGACAGGTTTCTCTGTCTGCAAGTGTTGGATTAACTACCCAGAAGGGGCGCATCCGACAGAACAAGGAGTGGGAGAGATTGGAATTGGGATGTTCAATGAGAAATTTTCTGTGGAAGTTTCTCAGGGTATCATTTAGAAACCTCTTCGGTTTCTTTATCTTCCCTATGGTGATTGTTTGAGCTTTGCCTGCTGTCAGCTGGCTGTTTTCGTCCCTCGTCAAGTAGGCAATGACACTGTCTTGCAGTCGGAAGTATAGGCTTCTGTATTTCATTTTGCCTTCGGCAGGGTTCTTCCTCCTCTTTCTGGAGAGGTGTAGTGCTGTTGAATGTGTTTTTGTAATCCATACTTTTTAAGGATCCTCCCAGTTACTACTTGTGACATTATCTGCCTGTGTGTTTTCTTTTTGGTGGTGGCAAAGGTATCCTTGATGTTGGCCATGAGGGCATGGTGGACGGACAATGATCTCCGCACTTCACCAGGAACAGGGAAATCTGTAGTCGTCGCCTTGTTTTTGATGCTGGGGATTCTGAGACCTCACCACATCTTTTGAGACTTTTGCATAGTTTGTCCGTGTTTCTTTTTTGTTTCTTGAGTAAATCTTTCTGTTTTTGAAGTTCTCTGTGTAATCTTGAGTTTTCTCTCCTGACCTTCTTTCTTCTAGCTTTTTTCTGTCTGAAATGAATAAATCAATTTACTAATAATGAATGGAAACCGCTAATTTTGTTACACATTTTTCCTGTTTCCTGTCCTGCTATTATACATCTCTATCTTGTTTCTTCAGGTTGTTGGAAAGCTTCACTGTCTGGGCTCTCTGGTGGCGCAGCTAAGATCTCAAGGCAGCGCTTTCTTTCTCTGCTTCTTTGCTGTGCTTTCTTCCAGTAGGCCCTCTTGCTTCTTTTTTGTCTCTCACTCATCTCTGTCACTGTTTTGACCTTGCCTTGTGCTCTAAGCCTGTGCCATGCCTGTCTCTGCTTCTCCAGGTATGCTGACCTTCTTGCAGGATCTGCATCCTGCTGAACCCAGTACCTCCGCTGTTTCTCAGCTGCTGACATCTGCTTAAAATCATTGGCAAATATCCTCTGGCACGTACAAGCCTAAACTATGACAAAATATATTGATGTATGATAGTGGTCACCAACCTTTTTAAGCCCAAGATCACCTACCTCGACCTTAGTGAAAGGCAAGATCTACCTACTAAGTTGTTTAGAGAAACCTCAGCTCAGATTGTACATCAAAGTTGCTGGTGAACGCAGCAGGCCAGGCAGCATCTGTAGGAAGAGGTGCAGTCGACGTTTCAGGCCGAGACCCTTCGTCAGGACTAACTGAAGGAAGAGTGAGTAAGGGATTTGAAAGTTGGAGAGGGAGGGAGAGATCCAAAATGATAGGAGAAGACAGGAGGGGGAGGGATAGAGCCAAGAGCTGGACAGGTGATAGGCAAAAGGGGATACGAGAGGATCATGGGACAGGAGGTCCGGGAAGAAAGACAAGGTGGGGGGGGGGGACCCAGAGGATGGGCAAGAGGTATATTCAGAGGGACAGAGGGAGAAAAAGGAGAGTGAGAGAAAGAATGTGTGCATAAAAATAAGTAACAGATGGGGTACGAGGGGGAGGTGGGGCCTTAGCGGAAGTTAGAGAAGTCGATGTTCATACCATCAGGTTGGAGGCTACCCAGACGGAATATAAGGTGTTGTTCCTCCAACCTGAGTGTGGCTTCATCTTTACAGTAGAGGAGGCCGTGGATAGACATGTCAGAATGGAAATGGGATGTGGAATTAAAATGTGTGGCCACTGGGAGATCCTGCTTTCTCTGGCGGACAGAGCGTAGATGTTCAGCAAAGCGATCTCCCAGTCTGCGTCGGGTCTCGCCAATATATAAAAGGCCACATCGGGAACATCAGACACAGTATATCACCCCAGTCGACTCATAGGTGAAGTGTTGCCTCACCTGGAAGGACTGTTTGGGGCCCTGAATGGTGGTAAGGGAGGAAGTGTAAGGGCATGTGTAGCAGTTGTTTCGCTTACACGGATAAGTGTCAGGAGGGAGATCAGTGGGGAGGGATGGGGGGGACGAATGGACAAGGGAGTTGCGTAGGGAGCGATCCCTGCGGAATGCGGGGGGGGGAGGGAAAGATGTGCTTAGTGGTGGGATCCCATTGGAGGTGGCGGAAGTTACGGAGAATAATATGTTGGACCCGGAGGCTGGTGGGGTGGTAGGTGAGGATCAGGGGAACCCTATTCCTAGTGGGGTGGCGGGAGGATGGAGTGGGAGCAGATTACGTGAAATGGGGGAGATGCGTTTAAAAGCAGAGTTGATAGTGGAGGAAGGGAAGCCCCTTCCTTTAAAAAAGGAAGACATCTCCCTCGTCCTAGAATGAAAAGCCTCATCCTGAGAGCAGATGCGGCGGAGACGGAGGAATTGCGAGAAGGGGATGGCGTTTTTGCAAGAGACAGGGTGAGAAGAGGAATATTCCAGATAGCTGTGAGAGTCAGTAGGCTTATAGTAGACATCAGTAGATAAGCTGTCTCCAGAGACAGAGACAGAAAGATCTAGAAAGGGGAGGGAGGTGTCGGAAATGGGCCAGGTAAACTTGAGGGCAGGGTGAAAGTTGGAGGCAAAGTTAATAAAGTCAACGAGTTCTGCATGCGTGCAGGAAGCAGCGCCAATGCAGTCGTCGATGTAGCGAAGGAAAAGTGGGGGACAGATACCAGAATAGGCATGGAACATAGATTGTTCCACAAACCCAACAAAAAGGCAGGCATAGCTAGGACCCATACGGGTGCCCATAGCTATACCTTTAGTTTGGAGGAAGTGGGAGGAGCCGAAGGAGAAATTATTAAGAGTAAGGACTAATTCCGCTAGACGGAGCGGAGTGGTGGTAGAGGGGAACTGATTAGGTCTGGAATCCAAAAAGAAGCGTAGAGCTTTGAGACCTTCCTGATGGGGGATGGAAGTATATAAGGACTGGACATCCATGGTGAAAATAAAGCGGTGGGGGCCAGGGAACTTAAAATCATCGAAAAGTTGAAGAGCGTGGGAAGTGTCACGAACATAGGTAGGAAGGGATTGAACAAGGGGTGATAAAACTGTGTCGAGGTATGCAGAAACGAGTTCAGTGGTGCAGGAGCAAGCTGAGACAATAAGTCGGCCAGGACAGGCAGGTTTGTGGATCTTGGGTAGGAGGTAGAAACGGGAAGTGCGGGGTGTAGGAACTATAAGGTTGGTAGCAGTGGATGGGAGATCCCCTGAGCGGATAAAGTCGGTGATGGTGTGGGAGACAATGGCCTGGTGCTCCTTTTTAACACTTCTCACGCTCTTAAACTTTTCGATGATTTTACACTTCTCACGCTCTTAAACTTTTTGATGATTTTACACTTCTCACGCTCTTAAACTTTTTGATGATTTTAAGTTCCCTGGCCCCCACCGCTTTACTTTCACCATGGATGTCCACTCCTTATATACTCCATCCCCCATCACGAAGGTCTGAAAGCTCTACGCTTCTTTTTGGATTCCAGACCTAATTAGTTCCCCTCTACCACCACTCTGCTCCGTCTAGTGGAATTAGTCCTTACTCTTAATAATTTCTCCTTTGGCTCTTCCCACTTCCTCCAAACTAAAGGTGTAGCTATGGGCACCCGTATGGGTCCTAGCTATGCCTGCCATTTTGTTGGGTTTGTGGAACAATCTATGTTCCGTGCCTATTCTGGTATCTGTCCCCCACTTTTCCTTCGCTACATCGACGACTGCATTGGCGCTGCTTCCTGCACGCATGCAGAACTTGTTGACTTTATTAACTTTGCCTCCAACTTTCACCCTGCCCTCAAGTTTACCTGGCCCATTTCCGACACCTCCCTCCCCTTTCTAGATCTTTTGTCTCTGTCTCTGGAGACAGCTTATCCACTGATGTCTACTATAAGCCTACTGACTCTCACAGCTATCTGGACTATTCCTCTTCTCACCCTGTCTCTTGCAAAAATGCCATCCCCATCTCGCAATTCCTCCGTCTCCGCCGCATCTGCTCTCAGGATGAGGCTTTTCATTCTAGGATGAGGGAGATGTCTTTCTTTTTTAAAGAAAGGGGCTTCCCTTCCTCCACTATCAACTCTGCTTTTAAACGCATCTCCCCCATTTCACGTACATCTGCTCTCACTCCATCCTCCTGCCACCCCACTAGGAATAGGGTTCCCCTGGTCCTCACCTACCACCCCACCAGCCTCCGGGTCCAACATATTATTCTCCGTAACTTCCACCACCTCCAACTGGATCCCACCACTAAGCACATCTTTCCCTACCCCCCTCTCTCTGCGTTCCGCAGGGATCGCTCCCTACGCAACTCCCTTGTCCATTCGTCCCCCCCATCCCTCCCCACTGATCTCCCTCCTGGCACTTATCCGTGTAAGCAGAACAAGTGCTACACATGCCCTTACACTTCCTCCCTTACCACCATTCAGGGCCCCAAACAGTCCTTCCAGGTGAGGCAACACTTCACCTGTGAGTCGACTGGGGTGATATACTGCGTCCGGTGCTCCCGATGTGGCCTTTTATATATTGGCGCGACCCGACGCAGACTGGGAGACCGCTTTGCTGAACATCTACGCTCTGTCTGCCAGAGAAAGCAGGAACTGCCAGTGGCCACACATTTTAATTCCACATCCCATTCCCATTCTGACATGTCTATCCACGGCCTCCTCTACTGTAAAGATGAAGCCACACTCAGGTTGGAGGAACAACACCTTATATTCCGTCTGGGTAGCCTCCAACCTGATGGCATGAACATCGACTTCTCTAACTTCCGCTAAGGCCCCACCTCCCCCTCGTACCCCATCTGTTACTTATTTTTATGCACACATTCTTTCTCTCACTCTCCTTTTTCTCCCTCTGTCCCTCTGAATATACCTCTTGCCCATCCTCTGGGTCCCCCCCCCACCTTGTCTTTCTTCCCAGACCTCTTGTCCCATGATCCTCTCACATCCCCCTTTGCCTATCACCTGTCCAGCTCTTGGCTCTATCCCTCCCCCTCCTGTCTTCTCCTATCATTTTGGATCTCCCCCTCCCCCTCCAACTTTCAAATCCCTTGCTCACTCTTCCTTCAGTAATTCCTGACGAAGGGTCTTGGCCCGAAACGTCGACTGCACCTCTTCCTACAGATGCTGCCTGGCCTGCTGCGTTCACCAGCAACTTTGATGTGTGTTGCTTGAATTTCCAGCATCTGCAGAATTCCTGTTTGCGCTCAGATTGTATTTCCAATTTGAGGCCTTTTATTTGCGCTAAATGTATTTGAATTACACAAAATACTTTTGTCAAACTTTCAAATTAGTTCAAACAAGAAAACTCTGTAACTGGCATATCAAACAGGCCATAACTGTCTTTCTCTAAGAATATTACAATACTTCACACCTTTAATTCTAAGTTTCATTATTTAGTTTTATTTCAGCATGAAAAATAAATGAATAAAAATTGACTGTTGCACTTACTGTGATGACTGGGGCTGAATACTTTCTGAAATTTGGCTCATAACTACAGACAGCCAGTCTGAGACAGTCTGTGAGATGTCTGTCAGTAAGAGAGCTCCTGTACTTAGATTTAATAATTTTCATCTGTGAAAATACAATTTCACACAGATAAGTTGACGCGAAGTAGGCACTGACTTTTAGTGCACATGCGGTGAGATAAGGAAACTTCTCCCTGCTGACAAGCCTCCAAAAGTCACCATCCCCTGATCTTGCTTTAAGCTTGATGTCATTTTGCAAATCAATTATTTCCATTTCAGAATCACTTGGCACACCAAATACTTGCTGGAGTTTGGCTGCTATCTGTTCTATATCGATCGGCAGAAATGGGTTTGAAATAAATGCGGCAATATCTTTCATGACGTTTATCTCCCCGAAACGCCGATCGAACTCTATTGCCAGTTTGTCTAAGTGAGCACAGTACTGCTCAGGGCGAAAAGCATTTTTCCAAGTTGGGAAAGTGTGTCAGCCTCCCTTTCTTTAAATTTGAAATCCAAACACCGAGCTTGGCCTTAAATGCATTTACTGCGCTTATCATGTGGGTTAGGTGTTGGTCTTTTCCCATGAGCTCGTTATTAAGTGCGTTTAATTTAGCCATTATGTCTGTCACAAACGCTAAATCCAGTAGCCACGCATCATCTGATAGCTCCTCGTGCTCCTCGTTTCTTGTTGACAGGAAAGTCTTTATCTCAGGCAGCAAGTCAAGAAATCATTGCAGCACTTTGCCGCGACTCAACCATGGAACATTAGCATGAAGAATTATGTCTCCGTAAGTGGCATTGAGCTCATCCAATAACGCCTTGAATAAGCGGTGCTGAAGTGCTTTTGCTCAAATCAAGTTTATCAGTTTGACCACCAGTGTCATTACCTGAGAAAAATCCGTGACCTTCCCAGCCAAGGCCTGCTGATGAATCACACAGTGATAATCTAGGAAGCTGGGAAAATCAGGGTCATTATGGCACAGTGCTATAAAACCAATGCACACACCATGCATTGCTGGAGCCCCATCAGTAGTAATTGCCACCAGTTTATGAATGGGGATGTCATTTTCACGGATATATTTTTTAAACTCATTGTAAATATCCTCACCTCTCGTTCTCTTCTTTAATTGCAAAAGCGTGAGGAGGTCCTCCTTTGTTGTAAAATCCTGGAAAGCCATTCTGATAAATACAACAAGCTGAGCTGTTTGCATTACATCCAGGGATTCATCGAACTGCAGTGAAAAGTATTCACAGAGTGACGAGTCCTTTAACACTTGTCGATCCACGTCCTCTGACAGTGACTCTACCCTCCTTGTTACTGTTGCAGGGCCAAGGGGTGTATTGTGTACTGCCGTTGTGATGTCGCTTTTGTTTTTAAAGTCATTAAAAACAGTCTCTGTGGTAATGACTATTGCTTCCTTGAATAAATTGCCATCTGTAAAAGGCTTCTTGTGTTTACCCAAAAGGTGACTTACACCAAATGATGCTTCAATAGCATCCTTATTTTGAGCAACATGGTTTGGGAAAAATGATTGCTGGGCCTTCAACCCCAATTTCAGCCCCTCAACTTTCCTGGCACGAATTGCTCTCTTTGGGGGGTAGGTGTCTTTAAATTTCTGGTGGTTGGTGTTGTGGTGCCGCTCCAGATTCCCTCTTTTAGACAGTGCTTGTGTTTGGTGGCACAACATACATACACACTTGACTTTCACCAAGGTAAATAGAAATTCCTCTTTCCATTCTGGATGGAAGTTGTACGTTTTCGCCTTCTTTCGTGGAACCTCCGCCATGCTAGCTAGCTACCTTGCAGGATATCATGAGTGAGTGCCGTATATTGATGTTCGTGACAGTCTAATTGGTCACTTTGATGCAGCACCAAGCTCTGCTGAAAATGTGGTGAATGGCAGGGGAGCTATACACACGTGCGCACTGGGCAGAAAGAACGGAACTAAAACCCCACAAGCCGGAAACAATTTCTCTTTACAAATAGTTTTCAATAGCGAAAATATTGCTATATTAGCATTATCCTAATTAGTATTTAAACGCAAACAACAGGAATTCTGCAGATGCTGGAAATTCAAGCAACATACATCAAAGTTGCTGGTGAACGCAGCAGGCCAAGCAGCATCTAATGGAAGAGGTGCAGTCGACGTTTCAGGCCGAGACCCTTCGTCAGGACTAACTGAAGGAAGAGTAAGTAAGGGATTTGAAAGCTGGAGGGGGAGGGGGAGATGCAAAATGATAGGAGAAGACAGGAGGGGGAGGGATAGAGCCGAGAGCTGGACAGGTGATAGGCAAAAGGGGATACGAGAGGATCTGTGGTACTGTGGATCTGTGGATGTCCCCCACATCCCTCCCCACTGATCTCCCTCCTGGCACTTATCCGTGTAAGCGGAACAAGTGCTACACATGCCCTTACACTTCCTCCCTTACCACCATTCAGGGCCCCAAACAGTCCTTCCAGGTGAGGCATCACTTCACCTGTGAGTCGACTGGGGTGATATACTGCGTCCGGTGCTCCCGATGTGGCCTTTTATATATTGGTGAGACCCGACGCAGACTGGGAGACCGCTTTGCTGAACATCTACGCTCTGTCCGCCAGAGAAAGCAGGATCTCCCAGTGGCCACACATTTTAATTCCACATCCCATTCCCATTCTGACATGTCTATCCACGGCCTCCTCTACTGTAAAGATGAAGCCACACTCAGGTTGGAGGAACAACACCTTATATTCCGTCTGGGTAGCCTCCAACCTGATGGTATGAACATCGACTTCTCTAACTTCCGCTAAGGCCCCACCTCCCCCTCGTACCCCATCTGTTACTCATTTTTATGCACACATTCTTTCTCTCACTCTCCTTTTTCTCCCTCTGTCCCTCTGAATATACCTCTTGCCCATCCTCTGGGTCACCCCCCCTTGTCTTTCTTCCCGGACCTCCTGTCCCATGATCCTCTCGTATCCCCTTTTGCCTATCACCTGTCCAGCTCTTGGCTCTATCCCTCCCCCTCCTGTCTTCTCCTATCATTTTGCATCTCCCCCTCCAGCTTTCAAATCCCTTACTCACTCTTCCTTCAGTTCGTCCTGACGAAGGGTCTCGGCCTGAAACGTCGACTGCGCCTCTTCCTATAGATGCTGCTTGGCCTGCTGCGTTCACCAGCAACTTTGATGTATGTTCCTAATTAGTATTACTTATTTTTATAATGCTCACATTACAACAGTATTTGTATATTTACTTTTCATTTTTTTCCGGATCGACTGGGAAAGTCTCAAAGATCGACCAGTCGATCACGATCGACGGGTTGGCGACCCCTAATGTATGGTAACTGATCCATTATCATCAGTGAACAATGTTACCCAGTAGGGTCACGACAACTTTGTTACTCATGAGTTGGCTCTACTGGATAACTTAGTTGACAATTTCCCTATTTTAGCCCATAATTTCAATGGTAGGCCTTGCGTGGCTGACCACATGTAATTTTCTTTATCAGGTTAACCTTAGATTTCAACATATATTTGAATTAAAATCATAAAAGAATTGTAAACCATAATGTACCCAACATAGTTGACGGTCAATTAATATACTCCTTGACAATGCGCTATTACAGATAAAATATTTTAAAACATGAGAGGACACTCACCAGAATGTATTCAAAATGGCCACCACTGAGAGAAATGACATCCTGTGATGCTGGTCATATGGTTTTGGGACAAACCATTTTTAGTTGGGGAGGGTGTTTTGTTAGTAACATAGTTGACAGAACTTTTACAGACATTCATAAACTGAGATATTTATTTCATTTAAATGTGAAACTCAATTTTAAAAATTGTATTTTTCTAAAGACCTACTCAGTTGAAAAATTGACATTGCAAAAACTGTCAGTTTTGGAACATCATGACAATTTCAAGCCAAATGAAACATAGTGTTTACAAAATGTTTGTCTGATTTTATAATTTTAGATTAGATTAGATTATGAGGACACTCAGTCCTCGTTTATTGTCATTTAGAAATGCATGCATTAAAAAATGATACAATGTTCCTCCAGAAAGATATCTCAGAAACACAGGACAAACCAAGACTAAAACTGACAAAACCACATAATTCTAACATATAGTTACAACAGTGCAAAGCAATACCGTAATTTGATAAAGAGCAGACCATGGCACGGTAAAAAAAAAGTCTCAAGTCTCCATAGCCCCATCATCTCACGCAGACGGTAGAAGGGAGAAACTCTCCCTGCCTCCAAGAACCGCAAACTTGCCGATGCATTGGAAGCACCTGACTGCAGCCGACCCTGTGTCCGTCCGAAAACTTCGAGCCTCCGACACCGACCACCGAGCAGCATCTCTGCTGAGCGCTTCGACCCCGCCCTGGCTGCCGAGCAACAAGCAAAGCCGAGAACTCGGGGCCTTCCCCTCCGGAGATTCTGGATCACACAGTAGCAGTGGCAGCGAAACAGGCATTTCAGAAGTTTCACCAGATGTTCCTCCATGCTCTCACATCTGTCTCCTTCAAATCAGGATTGTGCACGGCACCCTACTTGACAGATAACAGATATCATTCACCGGAGTGGCCGCTGCAAGCTGCGTCGCGTCGCAATCTTCTCTCTTAATTGCTAAAATATGATATTTTTGAAGAAAATAGTTAGAAAAAATATCGTTATCATCAATGGACATGAAATGTACCCCCAACTATAGAATGACTCATACCTGCTTCCATCTACGATGAACAAAAACGTCTTGCTTTTGGAACCCTCCTGGTGTAAGGATGGTGAGGTCTTCAGAAGCAACAGATGGTTGGGTGTTAGTGCTCTCAAATCATTCAGATCAGAGGATTCTTTAGTAATTGCCTGACCATTTATTTTATGAAGGACAGTGAAAACTCTCTTTGTCAAGATTCTGTACCTCCATGATGGAATTAAAGCCTTTTGTACAGACCTGATCAATGAGTCCAGTGTTCCTCCATGAACAAGGTTGGGGGTTAAAAATCCTCTTAATACTATGGTTCTTTTCTGAATTCAGTGCTGACTCCAATCAATGAGCTAGTAAGATCTGGTCCCTGTAAAAGCTGAGTACTAAGTGATATTCTCTGAAAAGTTGCTCCACAATTAGACACAATACGGTTTCTCTTTTTTGGGGTGATAAACACCATGAAGTAGAATATACCAGACTTTCCTGTCACTACACTCCAGATGTTCTGCTGGGACTTGTGGAGATGACATCCTTCATGAAAGCCGTGTAGTGAGTGTGAAAGGACGACTCCTTCTTAAGCCACTTCCTTAGATTTAGAGCACACTATTCAGTAATCTTCCTATTATTTGGCATTTTAATTTATTTTTTTTCTCAAAGGCAAAATAATGTGGTAATGGCCATGCACCGGTTTTGTGGAATTTGTAACGAGCTCAGTGAGCTTACAATCTTTGCTTGACAAACCAGGTTGTTCATCCTGAGTGCATTCAGGGAAGTATGCCTTGAACTGCCACTGGCAAAGCTAATCCAAGTTCAAAACTGAGATGCCGTTAACTGTCAGCTCTGGCTGTTCATAGTCTCTTCCATGACCATTGTCTTATTTTAGTGGTTGATTCACAGTCCAACCCAACATTTTTCTGATTGCATAGGGCCCATCAGTAATACTGTGAATCTCTTACAATGACTTATATACTTTGGGCACATTTTTCCCCATCAGCAGCTCAATATCTGAATCAATCTCTGGCTAACGGTCATGTTTCAGCTGAGACCATCCCTGGAAAAGGTTTTGTCGTCGAATGTTCCATTTGTGGACAGGCATACTTTCCTGGGTATGGATGCTAGGTAGTTCACAATAGTTTTCCTGTCTAAACCAGCCACTTCCAACCTTGAAACAACAAAACTATAGTTGATCTTCTCTTGACCCAAGGTGCCCAAGAGAATGCGTGTTCCTTTTCCCGTCAGGTTGAGCTTATTCATGAGGCCCGCTGTGCAGAACACTGCTGTACTTCCTTGATCTCAGAAATCATAAGTAACCACTGTCTTGTTACCCTTCTTAGACTTCACTTGTACTGGAAGTATGAGAGGTTTGCAGTCATGATCACCAGCCCCTGTTAGGCCATTAGATACCAGGGCACGAGTCAACTGCTGTGTCTGATTCTTTCGTGGGTTATTTTGATTCGGCACCCTTTTTGTTAGAGTGAATATGAAGTATGCTGGGTTGCATGTCCCTGTTTACCTTGCATGAAAGATGCTTCCTGCAGTCCTTGCTGATGTATCCTGTATACAGACAGCTAAAGCAGACACCATTTTCCTTTAGGAAGACAATCTTCTCACTATGAGCCCTTGTGTCGCTGAGGGCATGAATCCAATCTATGTTCACCTTCGCAGAATAGACAAACCCTTTCAGCTGACGAGACCATTTCCCTTCCGTTAATTCCAGGTTCAGTTTTAGCTTTACTTCTCACAGTGGCCACAGTAGCTGCAAAGGTGCTTTCTTTAGGCTTAAAAAGAAACTGTTACTTAGGTTTGTTTACGCCATTACTTATTGCCAGTGATTTAGCATTCTGTATTTTCCCAAATACTGGGTGTGTAGCAATCTTTACTTGCCCTTCTATAAAATCAACAATGTCCATGAAATTAATCCTACCGTTGTGCCTTCCTTGCAGTCTCCAGATTACCATTCTCCATTTATTCCTAAGCATATAGGGCAATTTCTTTACAACAATCAACATATTAGCAGGCAAATCCAGCTCACACATGTATTGTACTTTTTCCATGGCATTGCAGCAACTTCTAAGGAAAAGACTGTAGTCTTGAAGAGCTTTCACGTCTTCAGACTTGATAGGTACCTAAGAAAGAACCTTTTGCATGTAGGCATTTGCAATTTTCTGTTTATTATCAAAATGTTCCTGTAGTAGAGCCTTAGCTTTCAGAAATCCTTTCTTAGGTTCAACATGCTGGCAACTTCTGACAAGTTCTCTAGGGCGACCCCTAGTGTACCATTCAAGGAAATAGAGGCAGTCACTATGGCTGCCAGTCTTGCCTTCAACACAATTTTCAAAAGCATGACCCAATGGATATCCATCAAAGATTTGGATCTCTTTTTGGCATATGCGTTCAATATTTTCATTTAATATCGGAGAATGTATACAATATACAATCTCAAATTCTTGTTCTTCACAGACATCCATGAAAACAGAAGAGTGCCCCAAAGAATGAGTGAGAGTAAAAATGTTAGAACCCCAAAGCCCTTTACTCCCCCCATGTACAAGCAGCGGCAAAGCATTAACCCTCCCCTCTTTCTCTTGCTTCAGCAAAAAGCATCAGCACCCTCCACCCACCAAGCAAGAAGTAACACAGCTCCCAATAAAGACCATAATCTGCAGTACAGAAAAAACTAATCATTCACCCCACAGGCTCACTCTCTCCCTCTAATAAAGGAGCAGAAAGAAGGCATAGACAAAACAACTAGCTGATTTATGGTGTTAAGGTCTGCCGCATCGCTTTTTCTAAGTTCTCAGACTCTAGAGTTGGCAACCAATTCTCCCCCACCAATGAAAGAAAGAGAGCTCACGATTTGCCGAGTATAGATCCTTCACAGCTGTTCCGCTGTTCCCAACACTCTGTTTTCTCTTGAGACGCTGCAGTTGGTGGCACTGGCATAGAATCTACTCATTCCCAGGGCCGCAAAGCCTTGGAACCTGGAAGGTGCACATGTCTTCTAGGCTGAGCCCTTGCGACATCGAAAAATGGCTGGTCAGGAGCCCCTGGAGTGGGAACCACTGCCGTAAAGAATGAAAGTTTGTGTGCAGCTCTCGGTCAGGGTCTTCAACAGAACCCCATCCACGATGAAAAGGAAAAAGAGAGACACTAAAGGCAGAAATAAGAAGGCAGAGCAAAGCGATGACGGCACTAAATGACGACTCCTTTGCTTGCATCTTCGGAAACAGCTCTATTTCCATCTTTAATATCTTTATTTTTCCCTTTCAGGGTTCTTTTGAAGACCCTGACCTGGAGTTACATGCTGACACTGGTTCTTTGCGGGAATGGGACCCACTCTCGGGGTTTCATGACTGGCCGTTGTTCGGCATCCAAGAGCTCAGCCTAATTATTCGGCTGGGCTTTGGAAGCCTAAGATCT
The DNA here is from genome assembly GCF_963921235.1 of Mobula hypostoma. Classification (NCBI taxonomy): domain Eukaryota; kingdom Metazoa; phylum Chordata; class Chondrichthyes; order Myliobatiformes; family Myliobatidae; genus Mobula; species Mobula hypostoma. Next base: position 93,465,598 of record NC_086100.1, on the reverse strand, counting down.
CGGGGCTCTGGAGCTGGGCGGATCGGGGTCAGTGTCACGGCAGGAGACCCATGTGTCGTCGGGGGAGTCAGAATATCTATGGCTGTGTGCCCAGAGACTTGAGAGCTTTGGGCACAGAGCTCGATAAAAGTGACATGGAGGACTTTTAACATCATAAACCAGCGAGTTGTTTGTTATGCTTCCCTACACGCTGTGAAAATGGAGACACTTCTTTCTCCCTTGTTAGGGAGAGAGAGAGCCTGTGATATGTTGAATGCCGGGTGAACAATGTAGTTTTTGGGGTAACTGCAAGTCTGTGCCTTTACTGTTGCTTTGCTCCGTGCTCAGTGGCGGGAGCAGATGCTTTTTTTTTGCTGGTGGGGGAGGGGGTATTGTTGGAGCTTGGGGGGTACTTTGGGGTTCTAACATTTAACTGTTGTTCATTTTTTGGGGCACTCCTCTGTTTTCGTGGATAGTTGCAAAGAAAAAGCATTTCAGGATGTATATTGTATATATTTCTCTGACATTAAATGTACCTTTGAAACCTTCGAAATAAGCTGTTCTGCAGATGAGCTCTTTTTAGCGCCACCTTAGCTCTTTCCAGTTGCCCAGTTGTACTCTAAGGTTGGTTCCTCGTATTATCAATAGTACTATTTTGTCCTGTATCATCTAAAGCAAGAGTATTTCCATGCTGTAAGTTAATGTACCCATGAGCACTTTTGAGCTGTTAGATATGACATGGGTTCAGAGTGCTTTGTTGGTGCAGGCTGAGAGTAAACACTGTAAACTACCTCTTAGACCATAAAACATAGGAGCAGAATTAGGTCATTCAGCCCATCAAATCTGCTTCGCCATTCTACCACGGCTGACCTGATCCCTCTCAACCCCATACACCTACCTTCCCTTCATATCCTTTGATCCTCTGTCTTCATTTGCACTGGTTGGTTGTCCATTTTTGTCTCTTTATTTGTAGATTTCTCATAACATTACATTTCATTTATTTTTTCTTGTGCATGTTTGCAAGAAAATTGATCTCAAGGTAGTATGTGTTAACATGTACTTTGATAATAAATTTTCATTGAACTCGAAGATTCATAGAACAAATTGGACAGGTACGTAGATAGGAAATGTGCTGTCAAACTGTGCTTAGAGCACAATTGTGTGCAGTTCCATTGCTACACTCTTCAGAAATACGTGGTGGCTTTGGAAAAGGTACAGTAGTGAATCACTGTCCTGCTGAAGGGTTTCGACCTGGAACGTCAACTGTTCTCTTTTCCATAGACGCTGCCTGGCCTACTGAGTTCCTCCAGCATTTTGTGTGTGTCACCAGGATGTTGCCTGGATTGGAATGTATTACAAATGTGAGAAACTCTGCAGATGCTGGAAATTGAAGTCAAAACTCTCACAAAATGCTAGAGGAGCTCGGCAGGTCAGGCAGCCCCACGAGGTGTACTACTAGAATATATTATACCAGTGCCAAAGAAGAGTAGGGTGAGCTGCCTTAATGGCTGTTATCCAATAGCACTCACATCCATGGTGATTAAGTGTGTTGAGAGGTTAGTTATGGCCAGACCCAACTCCTGCCTCAGCAAGAACCTGGATCCGCTGCAGTTTGCCTAGCGCCACAATAGGTCTACGGCAGACATGATCTCAATCGGTCACCTGGACAATACAAATACCTGTGTCAGGATGCTGCTTTATTGACTACAGCTCAGCGTTTAACACCATTATTCCTAAGTGGATCGTAAAGCTCCAGAACCTGGGCTATTGTACCTCCTTCTGTAACTGGATCCTCAACTTCCTAACCGGAAGACCACAACCTCTGTAGATCTGAAATAACATCACTGATAATCAACACTGGCAGATCTCAGGTATGTGTGCTTAGCCCAATGCTCTATTCTCTCTATGCCCTTGAGTTGGCCAGGCACAGCTCAAATACCATCTGTAAATTTGCTGATGATGCAATCATTGTTGGCAGAATCTCAGATGGGGATGAGGGGGCATACAGGAGTGAGATATACCAGCTAGTTGAGTGGTGTCACAGCAACAGCCTTGCACTCATTGTCAGCAAGACCAAAGAACTGATTGTAGACTTCAGAAAGGGTAAGATGAGGGAACACACATCAATCCTCACAGAGGGATTAGAAGTGGAGAGAGTGATCAGTTTCAAGTTCCTGGATGTCAATACCTCTGAGGGCCTAACCTCGACCCAGCATTTGATGCAGCTATAAAGAAGGCAAGACAACAGCTATGTTTCATTAAAGGTTTGAGGAGATTTGGTATGCCACCAAAAACACTCGCAAATTTCTGCAGATGTGCCATGGAGAACATTTTAACTGGCTGTATCACTGTCTGGTATCGGGAGCTACTGCACAGGATTGAAGTAAGCTGCAAAGAGTTGTAAAATCGGTCAGCTCCATCATAGGTACTAGCCTCCAAAGTATCCAAGACATCTTCAAGGAGTGGTGTCTCAGAAAAGCCATACCCATTATTTAGGACTCCCACCACTCACGACATGCCCTCTTCTCATTGTTGCCATTAGGAAGGAGGTATAAGAGCGTGAAGCACACACTCAGCGATTCAGGAACAGCTTCTTCCCCTCTGCCGTCTGATTTCTAAATGGATGTTGATCTCATGAACACTACCTCACTACTTTTTTATTTTGTATTTTTTTGCAATACTTATTTAATTTAGCTACATTTATTTATTTATTTATATTTTTACTGTAATTCAGTGTTTTCTTTTTCTCTGTCAACTTCCATGTATTACATTTCACGACATGCTGGAGATAGTAAACATGATTCTGATTCCTGGTGTTAGCTACAAGAAGAGTTTGACCAACCTTGGATTGTTTTCTCTGAACCACTGGACGCTGAGGGGAGACCTGAAATTACAGCGGTATTGCTGGGGTCACTAGCCAGAGTTGTCTTCCCATGGTAGAACTGTCAAATACTCCAGGGTTAAGGTTCAAGGTGAGAGAGGAAAGTTTAAAGTAGATTTTCAAGGCAAATGTTTTTCTACAGAGAGTAGCAGGTGCCCGGAATGCACTACCAGCGGAGGTGGTGGAAGCAAATACAATAGCAGTGATTAAGAAGCATTTAGGCTGGCACCCAAATAAGCAGGTAATAGAGGGATGAAGACAGTGTGTAGGCAGATGCACTGGGTTTCAAGATTGGTGAAGACCTATTCAATACATGATCTCTGAATTCATTCAGATTGAAGATTCAGGGCGCTAATATTTTGGGGTCTTTTCTACTTTAGCCTCAACAGCCTTGGTAACCTAAATGCCTGTTGTAAAAACTTTTCGCATTCATCCTTTGCTCCTTTCCTTGTAACTGCATAAGCTGGGTAAAAATAAAGTAATGGACCGTGAATTTATAAACATGTGGAGAGAAGCATAGAAACATAGAAAATAGGTGCAGGAGTAGGCCATTCGGCCCTTCGAGCCTGCACTGCCATTCAGTATGATCATGGCTGATCATCCAACTCAGAACCCTGTACCAGCATTCCCTCCATACCCACTGATTCCCTTAGCCGCAAGGGCCATATGTTGCAGTAATAACAAGTTTCACAATTTCTCTTGTCTCTTTCAGTATTTAGAGTGGATCTTTTATGCACAGGAAAATTGGATTCAGAAGTCACCATGGAAATGCAGCTTAATGTAACTGTTAACTCTGCAAAGAACATAACAGTCCTCAACTTCAAAAGGAGGAAAATATGCTACAAAAGTAAGTAGTGTAACAAAGAAGTTTTCTGCATTTTCCAAGAAAAAATTTTTGATGACTTATGAAGAAAGAAAGAGTTTGCAGACGCCAGATAAATTTATAATAAAAATAGTTAATATTTTGATATAACTGTATATATTGTAATGTCTGTTCCTCCTGCGCTGTAGAGAGTTTAGTTAAGTGGTATGGATCTGATAATGCTGTCAGAAACCTTAAAATGTATATGGCTGTTACTATTTAGCTAATGTCATAATAGTGAGCATGAAACTACCAAATTCTATTTAAAAAAAAAATGAAGTTCACTAATACTTAGGAGATCTGTCCTAGCCTGGTATAGTTATATGCCACTCTGCGGCCCTGTCGAAGTGAGTTGCAAATCGTTTGATAAACTGGGAGATCCTGCTTTTTCAGTTAATTCCATTTACCATTCCCATTAATTCCATTGTCTGTCAGAACAGGCGGGATTTCCCAGTGGCCACCCATTTTAATTTCACTTCCCATTCCGACTCTGATACGTCCATCCATGGCCACCTCCGCTGTTGTGATGACACTGCACTTAGGTTGGAGGAACAACATGTTATATTCTGTTTGAGTAGCCTCCAAGCTGATGGCAAGAACATCAATTTCTCAAACTTCTGGTAATGCCTTCCACCACCCCTCCCTCCTTTTTCTTTCTTCTAAGGCCTTTTGTCTCTTTCACCAATCAACTTTCCAGCTTTTTACTTTATCCCTCCCCCTCCAAATTTCATCCATCACCTTGTGGTTCCCTCTCCCTCCCCCCACCTTTTAAATCTCCTCAAACAACAGGAATTCTGCAGATGCTGGAAATTCAAGCAACACACATCAAAGTTGCTGGTGAACGCAGCAGGCCGGGCAGCATCTCTAGGAAGAGGTACAGTCGACGTTTCAAGCCGAGACCCTTCGTCAGGACTAACTGAAGGAAGAGTTAGTAAGCGATTTGAAAGTTGGAGGGGGAGGGGGAGATCCAAAATGATAGGAGAAGACAGGAGGGGGAGGGATGGAGCCAAGAGCTGGACAGGTGGTTGGCAAAGGGGATATGAAAGGATCATGGGACAGGAGGTCCGGGGAGAAAGACAAGGGGGGGAATAAAACCCAGAGGATGGTCAAGGGGTATAGTAAGAGGGACAGAGGGAGAAAAAGGAGAGTGAGAGAAAGAATGTGTGTATAAAAATAAATAATGGATGGGGTATGAGGGGGAGGTGGGGCATTAGCGAAAGTTAGAGAAGTCGATGTTCCTGCCATCAGGTTGGAGGCTACCCAGACGGAATATAAGGTGTTGTTCCTCCAACCTGAGTGTGGCTTCATCTTTACAGTAGAGGAGGCCATGGATAGACATGTCAGAATGGGAATGGGATGTGGAATTAAAATGTGTGGCCACTGGGAGATCCTGCTTTCTCTGGCAGACAGAGCGTAGGCGTTCAGCAAAACGCTCTCCCAGTCTGCATCGGGTCTCGCCAATATATAGAAGGCCACATCGGGAGCACCTGATGCAGTATATCACCCCAGCCGACTCACAGGTGAAGTGTCGCCTCACCTGGAAGGACTGTCTGGGGCCCTGAATGGTGGTACGGGAGGAAGTGTAAGGGTATGTGTAGCACTTGTTCTGCTTACAAGGATAAGTACCAGGAGGGAGATCGGTGGGGAGGGATGGAGGGGACGAATGGACAAGGGAGTCGCGTAGAGAGCGATCCCTGCGGAAAGCAGAGGGGGGGGGAGGGAAAGATGTGCTTAGTGGTGGGATCCCGTTGGAGGAGGTGGTGGAAGTTACGGAGAATAATATGTTGGACCCGGAGGCTGGTGGGGTGGTAGGTGAGGATCAGGGGAACCCTATTCCTAGTGGGGTGGCGGGAGGATGGAGTGAGAGCAGATGTACGTGAAATGGGGGAGATGCGTTTGAGAGCAGGGTTGATAGTGGAAGAAGGGAAGCCCCTTTCTTTAAAAAGGGAGGACATCTCCCTCGTCCTGGAATGAAAAGCCTCATCCTGAGAGCAGATGCGGCGGAGATGGAGGAATTGCGAGAAGGGGATGGCATTTTTGCAAGAAACAGGGTGAGAAGAGGAATAGTCCAGTAGGTTTTTAGTAGACATCAGTGGATAAGCTGTCTCCAGAGACAGAGACAGAAAGATCTAGAAAGGGGAGGGAGGTGTCAGAAATGGGCCAGGTAAACTTGAGGGCAGGGTGAAAGTTGGAGGCAAAGTTAATAAAGTCAACGAGCTCAGCATGCATGCAGGAAGCAGCGCCAATGCCGTCGTTGATGTAGTGAAGGAAAAGTGGGGGACAGATACCAGAATAGGCACGGAACATAGATTGTTCCACAAAGTCAACAAAAAGGTAGGCATAGCTAGGATCCATACGGGTGCCCATAGCTACACCTTTAGTTTGGAGGAAGTGGGAGGAGTCAAAGGAAAAATTACTAAGAGTAAGGATTAATTCTGCTAGACAGAGCAGAGTGGTGGTAGAGGGGAACTGATTAGGTCTGGAATCCAAAAAGAAGCGGAGAGCTTTGAGACCTTCGTGATGGGGGATGGAAGTATATAGGGACTGGACATCCATGATGAAAATAAAGTGGTGGGGGCCAGGGAACTTAAAATCATCGAAAAGTTTAAGAGCGTGACAAGTGTCACAAACATAGGTAGGAAGGGATTGAACAAGGGGGGATAAAACTGTGTCGAGGTATGCAGAAACGAGTTCGGTGGGGCAGGAGCAAGCTGAGACAATAGGTCTGCCAGGACAGGCAGGTTTGTGGATCTTGGGTAGGAGGTAGAAATGGGAAGTGTGAGGTGTGGGAACTATAAGGTTGGTAGCAGTGGATGGGAGATCCCTGAGCAGATGAAGTCGGTGATGGTGTGGGAGACAATGGCCTGGTGCTCCTTAGTGGGGTCACGATCGAGGGGAACAACACCTTATCTTCCGTCTGGGTAGCCTCCAACCTGATGGCATGAACATCGACTTCTCTAACTTCTGCTAATGCCCCACCTCCCCCTCATACCCCATCCGTTATTTATTTTTATACACACATTCTTTCTCTCACTCTCCTTTTTCTCCCTCTGACCCTCTTACTATACCCCTTGCCCATCCTCTGGGTTCCCCCCCCCCCGCCTGTCTTGCTCCCTGGACCTCTTGTCCCATGATCCTCTCATATCCCCTTTGCCAATCACCTGTCCAGCTCTTGGCTCCATCCCTCCCCCTCCAGTCTTCTCCTATCATTTTGGATCTCCCCCTCCCCCTCCCCCTCCCACTTTCAAATCTCTTACTAACTCTTTCTTCAGTTAGTCCTGACGAAGGGTCTCGGCCTGAAACGTCGACTGTACCTCTTCCTAGAGATGCTGCCTGGCCTGCTGCGTTCACCAGCAACTTTGATGTGTGTTACTTTTCAATCTCCTCAGCCTTTTTTCTCCAGTCCTGCCGAAGGGTTTCGGTTTGAAACGTCAGCTGTACTTTTTTCCACAGGTACTGCCTGGCCTGCTGAGTTCCTCCAGCATTTTGTGTGTGTTGCTCGGATTTCCAGCATCTGCAGATTTTCTCTTGTTCGTAAAGTAAGTTGCGGCTTAGTTCAGTGGTCCCCAGCCACTGTTGCTACCGGGCCGCGAGGAAACGATATGATTTGGCAGTATGAAACTATATGAGTCAGCTGCACTTTTCCTCATTTCCTGTCACGCACTGTTGAACTTGAACACACCCTCCTCCCCCCATCGTCGGCTAGTCCACAAGAATAGTCACAGTCATACTTTATTGATCCCGGGGGAAGTTGGTTTTTGTTACAGTTGCACAATAAATAATTAAATAGTAATATGTAAATTATGCCAGGAAATAAGTCCAGGACTAGCCTATTGGCTCAGGGTGTCTGACCCTCCAAGGGAGGAGTTGTAAAGTTTGATGGCCACAGGCAGGAATATTGTCAATATTAAACCGGTCTGCAGTGCAAAAAACGTTGGGGACCCCTGGCTAAGTTAGTAAAATAAATTCAGCCCCCATGAGAGAAATCTGAATGCAAAAATCGAGGCTAATATTCCGGTCCAGTACTCTGAGAATACTCTACTGCAAGTGACAGAAATGCTATACTTGCCCATTCACCTCCTCTCTTACCTCCATTCAGGTACCAAAAAGTCTTTCCAGGTGAAGCAACACTGGGATCATCTGTTGTTTCTGGTGCTCACAATATGGCTTTCTCTACATTGGCGTTACCCAAGATAAATGGGGTACTGCTTTGTCGAGCACCTCTGCTCCATTTGCTAAAAGTGTAATTTCCTGATGGGCAACCATTTTAACTCCTATCCTCATTCCTGTTTTGACATGACAGTCCATAGTTGCTTCTTCTGCCATGATGAGAACACTCTCAAATCTCATTTTATATTCTGTCTAGATAGCCTCTAATCTGACGGCATAAACGTCGATTTCTCCTTCCAATATTTTTTCCCACCCGCTTCTCTTGTATTCCCCAATCTGGCCTATTGCCTCTTCTCTTCACCTCTCCTGGTGTCCCTTACTCCCATGGTCCACTTTCCTCTCCTATCTGACTCTTTCTTCTCCAGTCCTTTACCGGACAGTGGTAGTAGATGGTTGCCTCTCTGACTGGAGGCCTGTGACTAGTGGTGTGCCGCGGGGATCAGTGCTGGATCTGTTGTTGTTTGTCATCTGTATCAATGATCTGGATGATAATGTAGTAACTGGATCAGCAAATTTGCAGATGACGCCAAGATTGGATGTGTAGTGGACAGCGAGGAAAACTATCAGAGCTTGTAGCGGGTTCTGGGCCATCTGGGAAAAATAGGCTGAAAAATGGCAGATAGGATTTAATGCAGACAAGTGTGAAGTGTTTTTCTTTGGTAGGACCAACCAGGGTAGCTCTTACATTGTGAATGGTATGGCACTGAGGAGTGTGGTAGAACTTTAGGGATCTGGGAATGCAGGTCCATAATTCATTGATAGTGGCGTCATAGGTGGATAGAGTCACAGTGAAAGCTTTTGGCACATTGGCCTTCATAAATCAATGTATTGAGTACAGGAGATGGGATGTTATGTTCAAGTTGTATAAGATGTTGATGAGGCCTAATTTGGAGTTTTGTGTGTAGTTTTGGTCAACTACCTACGGGAAAGATGTAAGTAAGTTTGAAAGAGTATATAGAAAATTGCTATGATGTTGCTGGGACTGGAGGACCTGAGTTATAATGAATTTTGGAATGTAGAAGATTGAGAGGAGATGATTTAGATGAGGGAATTCAAAGTAACATTAGCAAATTTGCCGATGACGCAAAGCTGGGAGGCAGTGTGAAATGTGGGAAGGATGTTATGAGAATGCAGGGTGACTTGGACAGGCTGGGTGAGTGGGCAGATGCATGGCAGATGCAGTTTAATGTGGATGAATGTGAGGTTATCCACTTTGGTGGTAAGAACGGGAAGGCAGATTATTATCTAAATGGAGTCAAGTTAGGAAAAGGGGAAGCACAATGAGATCTAAGTGTTCTTGTACATCAGTCACTGAAAGCAAGCATGCAAGTATAGCTGGCTGTGAAGAAAGCTAATGGCATGCTGGCCTTCATAACAAGGGGAATTGAATATGAGAGCAAAGAGGTCCTTCTGCAGCTGTACAGGGCCCTGGTGAGACCACACCTGGAGTACTGTGTGCAGTTTTGGTTTCCAAATTTGAGGAAGGACATCCTTGCTATTGAGGGAGTGCAGCGTAGGTTCACAAGGTTAATTCCTGGGATGGCGGGACTGTCATATGTCGAAAGATTGGAGCGACTGGGCTTGTATACTCTGGAATTTAGAAGGCTGAGAGGGGATCTTACTGAAACATATAAGATTATTAAGGGATTGGACGTGCTGGAGGCAGGAAGCATGTTCCCGCTGATGAATGAGTCCAGAACCAGAGGCCACAGTTTAAGAATTAGGGGTGGGCCATTTAGAATGGAGTTGAGGAAAAACTTTTTCACCCAGAGAGTGGTGGATATATGGAATGCTCTGCCCTAGGAGGTTGTGGAGGCCAAGTCTCTGGATGCTTTCAAGAAGGAGATGGATAGACCTCTTAAAGATAGCGGAATCAAAGGTTATGGGAATAAGGCAGGAACTGGATACTGATAGTGGATGATCAGCCATGATCACAGTGAATGGCGGTGCTGGCTCGAAGGGCCGAATGGCCTACTCCTGCACCTATTGTCTATTGAGATTTCATAAAGGCAGGAGGAGAAGATGGCGGCGCGCCGCAGCTGGCAGTGGCCACTCCGGTGGTGATATCTGTTACTTGTCAAGTAGGGTGCCGTGCACAATCCTGATTTGATGGAGACGGACATGAGAGCACGGAGGAACATCTGGTGAAACTTCTGAAATGCTGCTTCGCTGCTGCTGCTACTGTGTGGTCCAGAATCTCTGGAGGAAAAGTCTCCGAGTCCTTGGCTTTGCTCGTTGCTTCATGGCCAGGGCGGAGTCAAAGCGCTCGGCAGAGGACGGTGCTCGGAGAGGCTGTGTCGGAGGGGCTGGTTGGAGGCTCGAAGTTTTTGGACAGACTCAGAGTCCGCTGCGGTTGGGTGCTTCCAATGGTGCTGCATCGGCAAGTTAGCAGCGCTTGGAGGTTCATGGCAGGGAGGGAGAGTTCCTTCTTCCTGCCGCCTGCGTGAGATGATGAGTCTATCGGGACTTTGAGACTTTTTTTTACCGTGCCCATGGTCTGCTCTTTATCAAATTATGATATTGCTTTGCACTGTTGTACCTATATGTTATAATTATGTGGTTTTGTCAGTTTAGTCTTGGTTTGTCCTGTGTTTTCTTGTGATATCATTCTGGAGGAACGTTACATCATTATTTAATGCATGCATTTCTAAATGACGATAAACGAGGACTGAGTGTCTTCATAATCTTAAAAAAAATCGATACAAAATTATAATGGGTATAGATGGGGTAAATGCAAGCAAACTTTTTTTTCCAGAGGTTGGGTGGAGGTAATGTCTGTTCAAATGGGTTGGCATGGGCTAGATTGCTCTGCTGTACTTTTCTATGACTAAAAGATGCTCTGGCATTAGACAGGGTCCAGAAGAGGTTCACGAGAGTGATTCTGGGAATGAAAGGTTTAACATATGAGGGCCGTTTGATGATTCTGGGCCTGTACTCACTGGAGTTTAGAAAAAAGATGGAGGGGAATCTCATTGAAACCTATTGAAAAACCCAAGGAAGAGTGGATGTCAAGAGGATGTTTCCTATAGTGGATGAGTTGAGGAGCACAGAGCACAGCCTTAGAATAGAGGGATGACCATAAAGAGATGAGGAGGAATTCCTTTAGCTAGGGGGTTGTGAATTTGTGAAATTCCTTCCCATAGATGTCTCTGGGAATTTAAAGCAGAAATTGATAGGTTCTTGATTAGGCAGTGCCTCAAAGGTTATAGGGAGATGGCAGGAAAATGGGATTAAGAGATAATAAATCAGCCATCATGGAATGGTAGAGCAGACTCTGGACTGAATAGCTTAATTCTCCTCTTGTGTATTATGTATCGTCTTATAGTATCTTAGAGACTTAAGCCTTCTGCACCTCCTGCCCAATGTTAGTTCTAAGAGGGCACGGCTTGGTTAGTGGGCCTCTTTGATGTGGAGGCTGCTTTCTTGTGGTCCATGTAAGTATATTCATTGGTAGGAAGGGCTTTGCCTGTGATGAACTGGGTTGTGTCTGTAGCTTCTGTTCCTTTATTTTTCTTATTCACACAAGTCTTGTGATGTAATGCTTGCATTTACTGCAATGTTGCCTATTGTGTTATGATCATAATTGGATACATGACCTTTTAACATATTTATTTCATCCATATCATACATAAATGAATAATTGCTGTACGTTAGATTTATTGGGATGCAGTTAATTACATCCTGCTCATTATCCTTATTCTGCAATTAAAACAAGTTTTCTCCCTCTCTCAGTTCTGCCAACCTGAAATGTCAGCTCTGTTTTTCTTTCCCCAGATATTGCCTGAGTATATTCTGCTTTTTCTTTTTTAATTTCAGATTTTCAGCATCTGTAATGTTTTTGATTTTCATCCTTACTCTCCTGCTTTTTGTACCGTCCACCAACCTCCATACAGTAGCCAATTAAGCAGTAAGCACATCTTTAGGATGTAGGAAGATGGTATCCCTGGAGCAGGCTGCTGGGGGGACTGAGGAAGGTGAAGGTAGATATATTAAATGGTGTTTAAGAGATATGTGAATATGATATGGATCATGTCCAGACAGAAAAGAAGTAATTTTATTTAACACTGAGCTCAGTGCAGACTATATGCGTCAAAGGGTTTGTTCCTGTGGAGTACCATTCTGTGTTCTACATCCTCAAATTTTGCTCTCTGAGGACATTAGGCTCAGTGAGAGATCCGTTAGTGCAGTGTATTATTTCGCAGTTGGTACTTAACTGAATAGAGGCTATGCTGCGGATCAGGTATAGATTGCAGGCGCATCTCTGCAAAATCTCTCATTATTTATTTTAAGCTTTCACATTGTACAGGCAGCTCTGAATTGCAACAAACAAAACATTGTTTATGTCTGAGTCTAGGTAAAATATATAAAAATTGACACAAGTATTTACATTATTTCTTAAAATTCATTTTATCTAAATCTTTGCAGGACCTGAACAAGAAGAAAAAAAATCTATTTACCCTGGTAGAAACAATAGCAAAACTGGCAGACCTACATGTAAGTAATTACTTATATTAAATGAAATACTGAGAACCAGAATGACTAATATATATTTTCTTGCAATTAAAGTCTAAAATTGCAGAATATCTTCCCGTGCCCTACTCTATAAATCCCTTAAATGCAATTTGAAGAAACTGTTTCACATTGCTTCTTTAAGAATAATACTATTACAATGACAATGAATATGGAAAGAGATAACAATGGTCTGAATTTTAAGATTACTGAATTACAAAAAGCTGATTTCAAAACCGTAAGATGGAACCTGGGAAAGGCAAATTGGGAACAGCTCTTTCAAGCAGGGTCAGTCACGTGGAAATGAGCTCAACTTCTCCACAACACCCAAGATGTCTGAACTGGTCACATTTATCCCTCTAAACTTTTTCTATCCATATACATGTCCAAATGTCTTTTAAACATTGTGATCGTGCATACCTCGAACACTTCATCCAGCAGTTTGTTCCACATACCCATTACCTTCTGTCTGGAAAAGGTTGCCCATCAGGTTCTTTTTAAATCTTTCCTCTCTCACCTTAGACTATGACCTCTAGCTTTAGACTCCCATACTCCGGGGAAGAGACTGAACATCAGCTGTGGTTCCAAGATATCCAATTTCATGTAACTCAACCCCTCCAGTCCTGGTAACATCCTCCTGTAACATCCTCGTGAATCTTCTCTACAGTCTTTCCAGCTTAATAACATTCTTCCTACAGCAGTGCAATGACAGCAGCACATAACACTTGAAGTGTGGTCTTACCAATGTGAGGTTGAACTCTTTACTCAGTGCCTTGATTGATGTCAGCAAGCTTGACAGTTGCTGGTTTATCACCATATCAAACTGTGTTGCTACTTGCAGCGAACCGCGTACCTGTCCCCAGATCTGTGCTATACAACACTCTCCAAAGCTCTACCATTTGTTCGGCAAGTTTTGCTCTGGTTTAATTTAGCAAAATGCAAGACCTCACACTGGTCTGAGTTAAATATAATCTGCTCACTTCCCCAGTTCATCTTGCAATTTTAGATGACCTTCTTTACCCTCCACACCATCAATTTTCGTGTCTCTGCAAAGTTATTAACCATGTCTAGAACATTGTAATTCAGATCAGTAAAATAGATGACAAAAACTTTCTCTTTCATGAATACAGATGAAAAGTATTCATTTATGATCTCAGTCTTTTTCTGACTCCACACAAATTGCTATTTTGGACCTTCACGGGAAAAGCCATTCTGACTGCAGATTTCAGGGAATGGGACGTGGATGTTAATATTAAAAGAAGTGTGTATGAGAGGCTGCAGCAGGCAGTGAAGTGAATAAATCCCTAAGACTTGATGAATCGTAAGGTCTTGCACAGAAATAGGTTCTTCAGCCCACCAAATGTTTATCTATACTAATCCTAGGTGTTGGTCTAATCTTTGGTCTGTAACTTATTATGCTTTTGTGATTTAAATTGACATTTAGACCATTCACGCCATCTTAGACTGCATCTCATGGAAAAAGTCTTCCTCAGATCCCTTCTAAGCCTATTCTCCTTCACCTTAAAACCTAACCCTAACTCTCTTATCTTAGACACCACTGTAATATGAAAAGTCAAGAAACGAGATGGCTATAGCAGGTGGATAGACCACGTGAATGTGATGTCACAGTTTTTACAGAAACACAGTTGCGAGAAAGGCAGATCTGGCTGCTAAGTGTTCCAGGGCACAGATGTTCCAAGTGAAGTAGAGGTAGAGGTAAGATAGTAGGGGGAGTTAGGTTTTTGATTAGGGAGAACATTGCAGCAACACTTAGAGAGAGTTCCAGGGAGCATCCATTGCGGCTATGTGGGTGAAACTTAGAAATAAGACCCTTAAGACCTTTAAGACAAAGGAGCAGAAGTCAGCCATTTGGCCCATCGAGTCTACTCCGCCATTTTATCATGAGCTGATCCATTCTCCCATTTAGTCCCACTCCCCCGCCTTCTCACCATAACCCTTGATGCCCTGGCTACTCAGATACCTATCAATCTCTGCCTTAAGTACACCCAGTGACTTGGCCTCCACTGCCGCCCGTGGCAACAAATTCCATAGATTCACCACCTATGAAAAAAATTTCTTCGCATCTCTGTTCTGAATGGGCGCTCTTCAATCCTTAAGTCACACCCTCTCGTAATAGACTCCCCCACCATGGGAAACAATCTTGCCACATCCACTCTGGCCATGCCTTTCAACATTCAAAATGTTTCTATGAGGTCCCCCCCCATTCTTCTAAACTCCAAGGAGTACAGTCCAAGAGCGGACTCGTATGTTCCTCATATGTTAACCCTCTCATTCCTGGAATCATTCTAGTGAATTTTCTCTTAACCCCCTCCAACGTCAGCACAAGAAGGGGGTTATTATTTTAATGGAATTGTACTTAGTTCCCCCACCCCTTCCTCCCCACAATAATTAAAAATTGTCAGCAGGAATTAAATAAGCAGAGGTGTCGGGAGATTGCTGAATTGCTGACAGCTGTAGGAATAATAGAGTTGTGATACAGGTGATTTTAACTTCCTTGTTATTGTCATGGGCTGGCATCATGAGTAGGGTTTGGATGGCACAGAATTTGAAAGTATTCTGAAGCAATAAATAACTATTTATAGAGCATTTTCCATACAGATGATGTGGTTCACAGTGCTTTACAATGGGATAAAAGCACAAATAGGAACATAAAATAAAAAGACAACGTGTTACTTAAAAGCAAAATTAAATAATAGGTTTTGAGTTGGTGTTTAAAGATCTCAACTAAGGCTGCGTACCTCATAGTTTTAGGGACTGAATTTAATCGTTTAGGAGCATAGTTTAAAAAAAAACTGACCTGCTAATTATCTTTTGAGGGTGATTGTTTAAATTTAAGAGACTGGGAGAAGAAGTCCTGAGAGCTTGAGCAGGATTATAAAATGAAAATGGTTCTGTGATGTACTCCAGTCCCAGTGCATTAAGAACTTTAAGAACAAGTCAGAAAATTTTAAAATCAATTCTAAACAATTCACAAAGTTAGTGCAGAGTAATTAGTATTGGTGTGACATATTCCCTCATCCTGGTTCTGATTAAAAGTCTAGCAGTGGCATTCTGAAGAAGCTGAAGTTTGTCAATAGACTGCCTTGGAAGGCCAGTAATCTATTCAATATACAGTCAAGGCTTTTCAGCATCTCTACATGACAAAAATGAATGTACCTTTACAATTTTTCTCAACTGTAGAAATGCTTCTCTGATCACTTTCTTTATGTGGGATTTAAAATTCAAATCGGAATCAAGGATAACACCCTGGCTGGTTAGTAAATTTTGATTTTACAGGGTAAGCCAAGTTTATCGCTTTTAGCGATGGCCTTATGTAGATGGCCCTACTATAGAGGAGGCACACTTGATCTCCTCCTGGGAAATGAGACTGGGCAGATGTGCCAGTTGGGGCACACTTTGAAACAGTGATCATAATTCTATTAATGTTAGAATACTTAAATAAGATACGGCTGATGCACAAGCCCTAAATTGGGACAAGGCTATTCTGATGGCATTAAACATGAATTTACAAAGGTTGATTAGGAGATGCTGTCAGCAAGTAAAGGGATGGCTGCCAAAGATCAGGCTTTTAAAAGTGGAGCACAACAGGGAGATAATAGGCAGGGGTGGAGAAATCATGAGAGGTAAGCCAGATTGTTAAATGGAAGAAGAGAAAAGAGGGAGGGGGGAAATTGTCAGAATATAGGGAAATCAGTGTTCATGCCATCAGGTTGGAGGCTGTCTTAAGTGTCGCTTAGCTCGTTGGCTGATAGAAGGAATCAGAGGGCGGCAATGAAGGGATGTTTATCAAATTAATGGCCCGTGACTAGTTGTGTGCCTTGGGGATCAGTACTGGGCTCTCTGTATCACGTATATTTGCAATTTAGATTAGAATGTAGTGGCATAATTAGTTTGTGAATAACAACAAAAATTGGTGTGATGGATAGGTAAAGAAGGTTGTCTATGGTTACAATAGGAGTTAGATCAACTAAATACAGTAAATGCCTAAGAGTTAGTATTAGGAATTCATGATATGACTCCTTGAGCTTGCTTTGCCATTGTATGAAGAAACATATAGTTGATCCACTAGTTTGAGTCCACTTTCCCCACAGTTTCCAAATCAGGCCATAAGATATAGAAGCAGAATTAGGCCATTTGGCCAATCGAGCCTAGTGCGCCATTTCATTATGGCTGATCCATTTTTCCTCTCAGCCCCAATCTCATGTCCTCTCCCTGTATCCTTCATGCTCTGCCCAATTAAGAATCTAACAAACCTCTGCCTTAAATGTATATAAAGACTTGGCCTCCACAGCCACCTGTGGCAATGAATTCCACAGATTCACCACTCTCTGGCGAAAGAAATGGCTCCTTATCTCCATTCTAAAAGAATGCCCTTCTATTCTGAGGCTGTGTCCTCTGGCCCTGGACCCCCCCACCACAGGAAACATCCTCTCTACAGCCACTCTATCGAAGCCTTTCACCATTCGATAGGTTTCAATTACATCACACCTCATTCTTCTTAATTCTAGTGAATATAGGCCCAGAGCAATCAACATTCTTCATATGTCAAGCTGTTCAATCCTGAAATCATTTTTGAGAACTTAATTTGAACCCCTTCCAGTGTCAGCATATACTTTTTAAGATGAGGGACCCAAAACTGCTCACAATAATCCCAAGTGAGGCCACAACAGTGCTTTCAAACATCACATTTGTCTTCCTTACCACTGACTCAACCTGTAAATTAACCTTTAGGGAATCCTGCATAAGGTCTCCCAATTCCATTTATGCCTCAGATTTTTGAGCTTTCTCTCCATTTAGAAAATAGTCTGAAGTGCATGCTATTCCAACACTATTCCTACTGCCACTTCTTTGTCCATTCTCGTAATCTATCTAAGTCCTACTACTCTCTACTTCCTCAAAACTACCACCCCCTCACCTGTCTTTGTAACATCCCCAAACATTGCAACAAACCCATCAATTCTATCATCCAAGTCATTGACATATAATGTTAAAAAGAAGCAGTTTCAACACAGACTGCTGTGGTACAACACTAGTCACTGGCAGCCAACCAGAAAAGGCTCACTTTATTCCCACTCTTTCCCTCCTGCCAATCAGCCATTGCTTTATCTGTGCTAGTATCTTTCCTGAGATACCATGGGCTTTTAACTTGTTAAGCAGCCTCATGCGTGGCACTTTGTTAAAAGGCCTATGAAAATCCAAGTACATAACATCCACTGATTCTCCTTTATCTATCCTGCTTGTTATTTCTTCAAAGAATTCCAACAGATTTGTCAGACAAGATTTTCCCTTGTGGAAATCATGCTGTTTCTGGCCTATTTTATTATGTACTCCAAGCACCCTGAAACCACATCCTTAACATTCAACTCCAACATCTTCTCAACACTAATGTCAGACTAATTGGTCTATAATTTCCTTTCTTCTGCCTCTCTACCTTGTTGAAGAGTGGAGTGACATTTGCAATTTTCCAGTCTTCTGGAACCATTTCAGAATCCTAGGGTGTACACCATCTGGTCCAAGTGACTTATCTACTTTCAGATCTTTCAGTTTCCAAAGAATCTTTTCCCTAGTAATGGCAACTTCATCCACTTCTGCTGCCTGGCACTCTGGAACTGCCACCAAACTGTAAGTGTCTCCCACAGGAAATTCTTTTGTGGCAAAGTTACATAGATCTCAGCTCTCCATGCACTCAATCACCACTCTTTGGACTGGCAATTCCAAAATGTACAACCTTTTTTTTTAAAAATCGGAGCAAGAGGCTGAGAGAGAAGGAGTAGGATTTTTACTCTGCTCAGGTGCGCAGGTGCGTGACGTAGAGCGCCAAAGATTAAAAAAAAAGACCACCATATACAGCGGGCAGTGAGGTGAGAGGGAGCAGAGTGGGACAGCTTTGGCTCAACAGGCAGAGGCAAGGGTAGGTTCTGGTAAGTTTTGTTTTGTTTGTTTAGAGTAGAGAGAATGCCAGGCAGGATATTGGAATGCTCCTCTTGCAGAATGTGGGAAGTCGGGGAGACCTCCAGTGTCCCTGACAATGACACCTGCAAGAAGTGCATCCAGCTGCAGCTGCTAACAAACCGCGTTAGGGAACTGGAACAGGAGGTGGTTGACCTCCGGATCATTTGGGAGAATGAGGATGTTTATAGATAGTAGCTTCAGGGAGGTAGTTACGCCAAAGGAGCAGCGCACATGTAATTGGGTCACTGTCAGGAGAGGGAAGGGGAAAGGGTAGGCAGAGCAGGGTTCCCCTATTGGCCATTCCCCTCAACAACAAGTATACAGATTTGATACTGTTGGTGGGGGGGTGACTTACCTGGGACAAGCTGTGGCAGCCAGATCTCTGGCACTGAGTCTGGTTCTGCAGTGCAGAAGGGAGGGTGGAAGAAGAGGAGAGCGGTAGTGATAGGGGACTCGATAGTTAGAGGTACAGACAGGAGGTTCTGTGGTCGTGACAGAGACTCCCGGATAGTTTGTTGCCTCCTGGGTGCCAGGGTCAGGGATGTCTCTGATCGCGTGCACAGCATTCTGAAGTGGAAGGGTGATCAGCAGATGTCATGGTACATATTGGTACCAATGACATAGGAAGAAAGAGTGAGGAGGTCTTGAATAGTGAGTATAGAGAGCTTGGTAGGAAGATAAAAAGCAGGACCTCGAGGGTGGTAATCTCGGGATTGCTACCTGTGCCACGTGCCAGTGAGGGTAAGAATAGGATGCTCTGGAGGATGAACATGTGGCTGGGAAACTGGTGGTGGGGGCAAGGTTTCAGATTTCAGGATCATTGGGACCTCTTCTGGGGCAGGTGGGACCTGTACAAGAGAGATGGGTTACACCTGAACTACAAGGGGATCAATATCCTTGCAGGGAGGTTTGTTAGTGCTTTTGGGGAGGGTTTAAACTAGATTTGCAGGGGGATGGGAACCAGAGTGCCAGAGCAGATGGTGGAGCAGTGGTGAAAATAAATGACGTTAAGAGTTCATGCAAAGTCACAAATAGAAGGCTTGTGTGTGGCGGTGTGTATTTCAATGCAAGGAGTATTGTGGGGAAGACTGACGAGCTGAGGGCGTGGATTGACACATGGAATTACAACATTATAGCCGTTAGTGAAACTTGGCTGCAGGAGGGGCAGGACTGACAGCTTAATGTTCCAGGGTTTTGATGTTTCAGACGTGATAGAGGCAGAGGAATGAAGGGTGGGGGGGGGGTGGCATTGCTGGTCAGGGAAAATGTTACAGCAGTGCTCAGGCGGGACAGATTAGAGGGCTTGTCTACCGAGGCCATATGGGTGGAGCTGAGAAACAGGAAAGGTATGACCATGTTAATGGGCTTGTATTATAGACCACCCAATAGTCAGCGAGAATTGGAGGAGCAAATCTGCAGAAAGATAGCAGACAACTGCAGGAAACATAAAGTTGTGACAGTAGGGGATTTTAATTTTCCACATGTTGATTGGGATTCCCATACTGTTAAAGGTCTAGATGGGGTAGTGTTTGTAAAATGTGTTCAAGAAAGTTTTCTAAATCAATATATAGAGAGGATGCAATATTAGATCTCCTATTAGGAAACGAGTTAGGACAGGTGACAGAAGTGTGTGTAGGGGAACATTTTGGTTCCAGTGATCATAACACCATTAGTTTCAACTTGATCATGGATAAAGATAGATCTGGTCCTTGGGTTGAGGTTCTAAACTGGAAAAAGGCCAAAGTTGAAGAAATGTGAAAGGATCTTAAAAAGTGTGGATTGGGACAAGTTGTTCTCTGGCAAGGATGTGATTGGTAAGTGGGAGGCCTTCAAAGGAGAAAGTTTGAGAGCGCAGAGTTTGTACGTTCCTGTCAGGATTGAAGGCAAAGTGAATAAGAATAAGGAACCTTGGTTCTCAAGGGGTATTGGAACTTTGTTAAAGAAGAAGAGAGAGATGTATGACACGTACAGGAAACAGGGAGCAAATAAGGTGCTTGAGGAGTATAAAAAGTGCAAAAAAAAACTTAAGAAATCAGGAGGGCTAAAAGAAGACATGAGGTTGCTTTGGCAGTCAAGGTGAAGGATAATCCAAAGAGCTTCTACAGGTATATTAAGAGCAAAAGGATAGTAAGGGATAAAATTGGTCCTCTTGAAGATCAGAGTGGTTGGCTATGTATGGAACCAAAAGAAATGGAGATCTTAAATGGGGTTCTTGCGTCTGTATTTACTGAGGAAACTGGCATGGAGCCTATGGAAATAAGGCAAACACGTAGTGAGGTCATGGAACCTGTACAGATTGAGGAGGAGGAAGTGCTTGCTATCCTAAGGCAAATCAGAGTAGATAAATCCCAGGTCTGACGAAGGGTCCTGCCCGAAACGTCGACTGTACCTCTTCCTATAAATGCTGCCTGACCTGCTGCGTTCACCAGCATTTTGTGTGTGTTGCTTGAATTTCCAGCATCTGCAGATTTCCTCGTGTCTAGGGTTGTAAAGGGAGCTTTTGGTACATTGGCCTGTATAAATCAAAGTATTGAGTATAAGAGTTGGAATGTTATGGTGAGGTTGTATAAGGCATTGGTGAGGCCGAATTTGGAGTATTGTGTACAGTTTTGTTCACCAAATTAAAGGAAGGATATTAGTAAGGTTGAAACAGTGCAGAGAAGGCTTACAAGGTTGTTGCTGGTGTTACATAACCGGCAACAATGAATATTAATCGAGACAGGTTAGATCAAAAACAACCAAACATTTATTAAACACGTATAAACGATGAGGGGAGAAAAAAAATGGAAAACTTTAACCGGAAGTTAACAGATATGCAGCCGTTCACCAACTCCACTCGGCTCTGGTTCTTAAAGTGTTAAATGCGAAAACAGTTCTTAAAGCGATACAGTCAGATATAGTTCTTAAAGTGATAACTTTGAAAGTCCAACAGTTTTACGCATTCAATTGGGAGAGACTTCTCTGGAGAAGGATTTCTTCACAGACTCAACTTTACATGCTGGTTCTGTCCACAGGATTCACGATGCCGAAAATAAACAGTTTAAATCGACTGACCTTAAATTCCTTTAGAGAGAGAGAGAGCACCTTTTTGCATGAACTCATTGCCCTTTTGCAAGAGTTATCCCGATGCAGGTTCTCCTCCAACGAAGACTCAATAAGGTCGATTCTTTATTAAACTGCCAAACGATGCTGATTTCTTTCGATCCTTCACTTCGATGAATTCTTCACTCTCCCTTCAACTGTCGGAAATGAGTAAATTGGCACTTCCAGCCACAAATTCCCAGTCCAAATATACTGTATCTTATAAGAGAATGCACCCTCCATTTTAAAAATGAAACTGCGTCACAAAAACAAACACGCAACAGAAACGGAGGCACAACACGTTCTACCTGGAAATCTACAAACTCAAAAATCCCACTGCGTCACCTGAGTCGACCCTTATATAGTCACGGGGCACATGTCATCACGTGACCTCACATCGGTGGGAAAATCACATCAGGTGACCTCCAAAAGACCACTACATCATTCTCACAAAAAAAAACAGATCTCCTTGAGCATGTAACACCGGGATTTGACAAAGTGAGTTACAGAGAAAGGTTAAGTCGGTTAGGACTTTATTCCCTGGAGCGTAGAAGAATGAGGGGAGATTTGATAGAGGTATATAAAATTATGATGGGTATAGATAGAGTGAATGCAAGCAGGCTTTTTCCACTGAGGCTAGGGGAGAAAAAAACCAGAGGACATGGGTTAAGGGTGAAGGGGGAAAAGTTTAAAGAGAACATTGGGGGGGCTTCTTCACACAGAGAGCGGTGGGAGTGTGGAATGAGCTGCCAGATGAAGTGGTAAATGCGGGCTTACTTTTAACATTTAAGAAAAACTTGGACGGGTACATGGATGAGAGGTGTATGGATGGATATGGTCCAGGTGGAAGTCAGTGGGACTAGGCAGAAAAATGGTTCGGCACAGCCAAGAAGGGCCAAAAGGCCTGTTTCTGTGCTGTAATGTTTTATGGTTCTGTGGTTCTCTGAGTCAAGGGACATTTCAGTCCTAAATGGACAAAACCATACCTTTTGATCCTTAATGCTCCTAAGCCAGACAGTGATCATTACATCTCTGTCAGAACAGGTTTTGCATGAAAAGGCTGTTCAGTACGTAAAATTGCAGTGTTCAGCAAATTAATTGCTGTTTCCAATTCTTAGCTCTACATGCCTTTATATCCTTGGTAAGCAAAAATTATTAATGGAGTGAGCTTTTTGTGTGATAGTTTTGCACACTTTTATTGCTGTATGATCACTATTTACCAAGGAGAAGGAATGTAGGATATGGAGATCACTGTGGAGTGTGATAATATGCTGGGCATTTCAAGATAAGGAGGTAGTGTTGGGTCTTCTAAAGAACAGGAAGGTAGATTAATAGGTCCCCAGGTTATGAAAAGGGTCATTGCTGGAACCTGCCGAATATTGTCATGTCCTCTCTAGCCACAGACAGGGTAACACTGGCGAGTAGCTAATGTTGTTCCATTATTCGAGAAGGTAAGTAGGGATATTCATGGAATCCATTGAACAATGAGTTTCACACAGTGGTAGGGAAGTTACTGGAGATGTTTCTTAACGATAGCATTTATGAACATTTGGAAAATTATGGCCTTATTAAGGACAGTCATCATAACTTTATGCAAGGCAACACCATGACTTAGTAATTCAATTGACGTTTTTGAGGAGATGACTGAAGTTGGGCTTGTTGTCTGTATTGATTTTAGTCAGGCATTTGATAAAGTCCCTCATGGAGGGGTTTCTCTAGAAGATTGAGATGCATGGGATCTGTGGTGAATTGGAATTGGCTTGCCCATTGAAGGCAGGGTACTGTTTGATGGGATATTCTGGCTGGAGGTCTGTGACTAGTGGTGTTCGTGCTATTCTGCGTATGAATGACCCGGAAAGAAACAGAGTGGATTGGTAAGTTTACAGATGATATAAAGGTTGATGGTGATGTGGATGGTATAGAAGACTATCAAAGGATACAGTAGGATAAAGAACAGGTGCAGATATGGATGGAGGAGTGGCATCGGGGAATCTGATGTGGAGCATGTCAGCAACTTTAAATTCCTTGGAGTTATCATTTCTGAGGATCTGTTATGGACCTGACGTGTGCAATTATGAGGGAAGCACAGTAGCACCTCTACTTACGTAGAAATATGTGAAGATTCGGTATGACATCTGAAAGATTGACAAACTTCTCCAGATGTGTGGTGCAGAGTATATTGGTTGGATGCATACAACAGGAATTCTGCAGATGCTGGAAATTCAAGCAACACACATCAAAGTTGCTGGTGAACGCAGCAGGCCAGGCAGCATCTCTAGGAAGAGGCACAGTCGACGTTTCAGGCCGAGACCCTTCGTCAGGACTAGTCATTTATTGTCATTTAGTAATGCATGCATTAAGAAATGATACAATATTCCTCCGGTGTGATATCACAAAAACACAGGACAGACCATGACTGAAAAACTAACAAAACCACATAATTATAACAACACACATCAAAGTTGCTGGTGAACGCAGCAGGCCAGGCAGCATCTATAGGAAGAGGCGCAGTCGACGTTTCAGGCCGAGACCCTTCGTCAGGACTAACTGAAGGAAGAGTGAGTAAGGGATTTGAAAGCTGGAGGGGGAGGGGGAGATGCAAAATGATAGGAGAAGACAGGAGGGGGAGGGATGGAGCCGAGAGCTGGACAGGTGATAGGCAGAAGGGGATACGAGAGGATCATGGGACAGGAGGTCCGGGAAGAAAGACGGGGGGGGGGGTGACCCAGAGGATGGGCAAGAGGTATATTCAGAGGGACAGAGGGAGAAAAAGGAGAGTGAGAGAAAGAATGTGTGCATTAAAAAGAGTAACAAATGGGGTACGAGGGGGAGGTGGGGCCTAGCGGAAGTTAGAGAAGTCAATGTTCATGCCATCAGGTTGGAGGCTACCCAGACGGAATATAAGGTGTTGTTCCTCCAACCTGAGTGTGGCTTCATCTTTACAGTAGAGGAGACCGTGGATAGACATGTCAGAATGGGAATGGGATGTGGAATTAAAATGTGTGGCCACTGGGAGATCCTGCTTTCTCTGGCGGACAGAGCGTAGATGTTCAGCAAAGCGGTCTCCCAGTCTGCGTCGGGTCTCACCAATATATAAAAGGCCACATCGGGAGCACCGGACGCAGTATATCACCCCAGTCGACTCACAGGTGAAGTGATGCCTCATCTGGAAGGACTGTTTGGGGCCCTGAATGGTGGTAAGGGAGGAAGTGTAAGGGCATGTGTAGCACTTGTTCCGCTTACACGCATAAGTGCCAGGAGGGAGATCAGTGGGGAGGGATGTGGGGGACATCCACAGATCCACAGTACCACAGATCCTCTCGTATCCCGCATATCCTCGTATTCTGCATACCTGGACACTGTTTTATCACCCCTTGTTCAATCCCTTCCGACCTATGTTCGTGACACTTCTCACGCTCTTAAACTTTTCGATGATTTTAAGTTCCCTGGCCCCCACCGCTTTATTTTCACCTTGGATGTCCAGTCCCTATATACTTCCATCCCCCATCAGGAAGGTCTCAAAGCTCTACGCTTCTTTTTGGATTCCAGACCTAATTAGTTCCCCTCTACCACCACTCTGCTCCGTCTAGCAGAATTAGTCCTTACTCTTAATAATTTCTCCTTTTGCTCCTCCCATTTCCTCCAAACTAAAGGTGTAGCTATGGGCACCCGTATGGGTCCTAGCTATGCCTGCCTTTTTGTTGGGTTTGTGGAACAATCTATGTTCCGTGCCTATTCTGGTATCTGTCCCCCACTTTTCCTTCGCTACATCGACGACTGCATTGGCGCTGCTTCCTGCACGCATGCAGAACTCGTTAACTTTATTAACTTTGCCTCCAACTTTCACCCTGCCCTCAAGTTTACCTGGTCCATTTCTGACACCTCCCTCCCCTTTCTAGATCTTTCTGTCTCTGTCTCTGGAGACAGCTTATCCACTGATGTCTACTATAAGCCTACTGACTCTCACAACTATCTGGACTATTCCTCTTCTCACCCTGTCTCTTGCAAAAACGCCATCCCCTTCTCGCAATTCCTCCGTCTCCGCCGCATCTGCTCTCAGGATGAGGCTTTTCATTCTAGGACGAGGGAGATGTCTTCATTTTTTAAAGAAAGGGGCTTCCCTTCCTCCACTATCAACTCTGCTCTTAAACGCATCTCCCCCATTTCACGTACATCTGCTCTCACTCCATCCTCCCACCACCCCACTAGGAATAGGGTTCCCCTGGTCCTCACCTACCACCCCACCAGCCTCCGGGTCCAACATATTATTCTCCGTAACTTCCGCCACCTCCAACGGGATCCCACCACTAAGCATATCTTTCCCTCCCCGCCTCTCTCTGCATTCCGCAGGGATCGCTCCCTACACAACTCCCTTGTCCATTCGTCCCCCCCATCCCTCCCCACTGATCTCCCTCCTGGCACTTATGCGTGTAAGCGGAACAAGTGCTACACATGCCCTTACACTTCCTCCCTTACCACCATTCAGGGCCCCAAACAGTCCTTCCAGGTGAGGCATCACTTCACCTGTGAGTCGACTGGGGTGATATACTGCGTCCGGTGCTCCCGATGTGGCCTTTTATATATTGGTGAGACCCGACGCAGACTGGGAGACTGCTTTGCTGAACATCTACGCTCTGTCCGCCAGAGAAAGCAGGATCTCCCAGTGGCCACACATTTTAATTCCACATCCCATTCCCATTCTGACATGTCTATCCACGGCCTCCTCTACTGTAAAGATGAAGCCACACTCAGGTTGGAGGAACAACACCTTATATTCCGTCTGGGTAGCCTCCAACCTGATGGTATGAACATCGACTTCTCTAACTTCCGCTAAGGCCCCACCTCCCCCTCGTACCCCATCTGTTACTCATTTTTATGCACACATTCTTTCTCTCACTCTCCTTTTTCTCCCTCTGTCCCTCTGAATATACCTCTTGCCCATCCTCTGGGTCACCCCCCCTTGTCTTTCTTCCCGGACCTCCTGTCCCATGATCCTCTCGTATCCCCTTTTGCCTATCACCTGTCCAGCTCTTGGCTCTATCCCTCCCCCTCCTGTCTTCTCCTATCATTTTGCATCTCCCCCTCCAGCTTTCAAATCCCTTACTCACTCTTCCTTCAGTTCGTCCTGACGAAGGGTCTCGGCCTGAAACGTCGACTGCGCCTCTTCCTATAGATGCTGCCTGGCCTGCTGCGTTCACCAGCAACTTTGATGTGTGTTGCTTGAATTTCCAGCATCTGCAGAATTCCTGTTGTTTGCACATAATTATAACATATAGTTACAACAGTGCAACAATACCATAACTTGATGAAGAACAGGCCATGGCACAGTAAAAAAGTTCGAAGTCTCACGAATGTCCCACATCTCACGCAGACGGGAGAAGGAAGAAAACTCTCCCTGCCATCCCCGACCGCAGTCCGACTCTGAGTCGTCCGAAAACTTTGAGCCTCCGATCAGCCCTCCGACACCGAGTACCGAGCACCATCTCTATCCGAACGATTCAGCCTCAGCCTCGGTCGCCAGGAGCAGGCAAAGCCGGGGATTTTAGGGCCTTGCCTCCAGGCCAGAATAGTTGAATGCTCCTCTCGTGGGATGTGGGAAGGTAGGGAAACCTCCAGTGTCCCAACTACAACTGCAAGAAGTGCATCCAGCTAGAGCTTCTAACAATCTGTGATAAAGAGTTGGAGCTGGAACTGGATGAACATCTACTCTTTCAGGAGGCTGAAGGGGAATAGATAAGACGTATTGAGAGGTAGTTACGCCAAGGTGCAGGACACAGGAAACTGGGTGATTTCAGGAAGGGGAAAGGGGTTAAGGAGCCAGTACAGAGTACCCTTCTGGCCATTCCCCACAACAACAGACATACTACTTTGGATACTGTTGAGGGGAGGGGAAATGACCCCATGGAGGAATGTCATAGCGGTCTGTTTTCTGGCACTGAGTCTGCCTCTGTGACTCAAGAGAAAGGGGGGAGAAGAGGCGTGCTATGGTGATAGGGGATTCGTTAGTTAGGGGAACAGACAGGAGATTTTGTGGGTGAGAATAAGATTCCTGGATGGTTTGTTGCCTCCCAGGTGCCAGTATCTGGAACATCTCGGATCGAGTCTTCAACATTCTAAAGTGGGAAGGTGAACAGCCAGAGGTTGTGGCTCATGTAGGTACCAATGACATGGGTAGGGCAAGTGATGAGGTTCTGCATAGAGAACATAGGGAATTAGATGCTAAGTTAAAGGGTAAGACCTCCAAGGCTGAGATCTCTGGATTGCTACCCATGCTGTGTGCTAGTGAGGCCAGAACGCGGAATATTAAGCAGTTTAACATGTGGCTAAGGATTTGGTATAGGAGGGAGGGCATAAGATCTTTGGATTATTGGGCTCTCTTCCAGAGAACATGGAAACCATACAGAAGGGATGGTTTGCACCTGAACTGGAGGGGGGACTAATATCCTAGTGGGAAGGTTTGTTACTGCTGCACAGTGGGGTGTAAACTAGAGTTGCAGGAGGATGGGAATCAAGAGTGCCAGAACAGTTGTGGAGAGGCTGTGCAGGCAGATGTTGGTAAGACGTCAGACAGAATCAGGAATCAGAAGGTTAAGCATGATGCGACTAGTCTCCTGAGCTGCATATGTTTCAATGCAAGAAATATCATTGGAAAGGCGGATGAGCTCAGGAAATGGATCAACACCTGGAATTGTGATGTTGTCGCCATTAGTGAGTCTTGGTTGCAGGAGGGGCAGGACTGACAGCTCAGTATTCCAGGATTAAAGGTGGAGGGGTGGCGTTAATTGTCAGGGAAAATGTTACAGCAGTACTCCATCAGGACAAGCTGGAGAAATTGACTAGTGAGGTGTTATGGGTGGAACTGAGAAATAAGGAAGGTATGACCACATTAAATGCGGTTATATTACAGTCATAGGGATTTAGAGGAACAAATTTATAAAGAGATTGCAGACTGAAGTAAGAAACATAAGGTTGTTATAGTAGGTGATTTTAACTTTCCACATACTGACTGGGACTCCCATACTGTAAAAGGGCTAGATGGGATAGAGTTTGTCAAATGTTGTCTGGTAAGTTTCCTTCATCAATACGTAGAAGTCCTAACGAGAGAGAGTGTGATACTTGATTTGCCATTAGGGAACTATAAAATTGAATAGGTTAGGATTTTGTTCCTTAGAACATAGAAGATTGAGAGGAGATTTGATAGAGGTATTCAAAACTACAAAGGGTATAGATAGGGTAAATACAAGCAGGCTTTTTCCACTGAAGTTTGGTGTGACTACAACTAGAAGTCATGGGTTAAGAGTTAAGAAATTCAAGTAGAACATAAGGGAAAACTTCTTCACTCAGAGGGTTGTGAATGTGTAGAATGAGCTGCCAGCACAAATGGTGCATTTGAGCTCGATTTCAATGTTAAAGAGAACTTTAGATAAGTACATGGATACTGGGGGTATGGAGGGCTATGTTCCTGGTGCAGGTCGATAGAAGACGGTTTAAATGGTTTTGGCATGGATTAGATGGCCAGTGGGCCTGTTTAAGTGCTATGCTTCTCTGATTCTATAAAACTCTGATTACACTACACTTGGATTCGTGTGTTCATTTATAGGAAGGATGTGGAAGCTTTAGAGAGAGTGCAGAGGAGATTAACTAGATGCTCTGAGATTAGAGAACATGCCTAATGAGGGCAGTTTGAGTGAGCTAAGGGGTTTTCTCTTTGGAGCAAAGGCGGATGAGAGGAACACACAAAATGCTGGAGGAACTCTGCGGGTCAGGCAGCATCTATGAAAATGAGTAAACAATTGAGTTGAGAACTGGAAAGGAAGATATCAGATTAAAAAGGTGAGGTGAGTGGAAAAGGGACCAGCTGGAAGGTGAATAGGTGAAGCCAGGTGGGTGGGAAAGGTAAATAGCCCGAGAAGGAATCTAATCGGAGAGGAGTGTGGTCTATAGGAGAATGGGTAGAAAGAGGGGCACCAGGGCACGTGGTAGGCAGGTGAGGAGAAGAGATAAGAGGCCAGAGTGGAGAATAGAAGAAAAAGGAAGGGGATGGGAAAATTTACTGGAAGGAAAAATCGGTGTTCAGCATCAGTTTGTAAGCTACCTAGAAGGAACATGAGGTGTTGCTCCTCCACCCTGAGAGTGGCCTCGTTATGACAAAAGAGGAGGCCATGGTCTGACATGTTGGAACAGGAATAGAAACACAAATTAAAATGCTCGACTCCCAAGACATTCTGCTTTTTGCCAATGAAGCAAAGGTGCTCAACTAAGTAGCCCCCGATTAGTGTTGGGCTTCACCAATGTAGAGGAGACCACATCATGAGTACCAGATACAAAGGACAATCCCAACAGATTCGCAGTTGAAGTGTTACCTCACCTGAGGTGACTTGATAGAGGTGTAAAAGATGATAAGAGGCACAGATGGAGTGGACAGCCAGAGACCTTTTCCCAGGGTGGAATAGCTAATAGGAGGTGCATAATTTTAAAATGATTTGAGTAAAGTACAGATGCGGTGGGGGGGAGGGGTGGGGGGGGGATGTCCAATATTGTGTTTTTTAACACAGAAACTGGTAGGTGCGTGGAAGGCACTGCCAAGGGTAGTGGTAAAGCCAGATAATTAGGAACATTTAAGATGTTCTTAGAAAGGCACATGGGTGAAGGAAAAATGTAGGGCTCTGGTAGAGGGAAGAAGTGTTAGATCAGGGGTTCCCAATCTTTTTTTTGCCACGGTCCCCTACCATTAATTGGGGGAATCAGTGGACCCCAGTTTGGGAACCCCTGGGTTAGCTTGATATAAAGATCAGCACAGCATCATGGGCTGAAGGGCTCGTACTGTTCTGTGTTCTATAAACAGAACATTTATCCACAGACTCAAGTCCTTGTAGGTCAATTCATTTAACTTCCTTCCAATTAGAATACATTTTTTTTGCTATGCTACCACCCTGGTAATACCCTCAGAAAATGATTAATTTGCTTTCAATTCCATGAGCTTTAATTTAAGATTACTCTTTTGAGGATCCTTAATTAACTTTTTCTCATGGATTATATAAAGTGCATAATTGAACGTTTCCAATCCACTTCTGTAGTTTTCCCAAATAATCTAGTTGGTCTTCAGACATTATTTGTCTACTGCATATCTAGTTACACTCTTTTGAATACCATGAGAGTAGCTAGGTTTAATTGTTGTCCATGTGCTTATTATTCTACAGTTCACGCAGTTCACGTTGCTCCCACCACCTCCACTCGTGTATTCTACATCAGTGTTGGAGTGTGTTGTGCAGTCATATTCCTGGTGGCAATTATATTAGCTGTGCTGCACCTGCATAGCATGAAAAGAGTGGAAATTGATGATAGGTGAGTGACTTCCAGTTTAATCATGTGGAAAATGTGTTTTTCAAAGCATGAGGACAAAACAATTCTTTTTTATGTGTGAATACAGGCATCAGTCTTTTTTGTGTTCTGTCAGTTGTAACTTCAATAGTGATGTAGGTTAACTGAGAGGAGTTGCTTTTGCCCACCTAAAACAGAGGGATGATACTCTCAGTGGGAGTAGTACATGGTATTAGATTTTCTTCCAGAAAAAAATGTCAATTTTTGGTCAGTAGGAACCTTTGTGATAACCTCGCTGAAGAATATGGGTACTTCATCTTTAATTTCATTTTGGAAAATCATCTGCCTAATTTAACTTTACCTCTGTTTCTTATAAACAAACACCAATGATTCTGCAGATGCTGGAAATCTTAAGCAGCACATACAAAATGCTTGAGGAACACAGCAAGTTAGCCAGCATCTACTGAGGGGAATAAATAGAATTTTGGCCCTAGATTTTTCGTCAGGACTGGAAAGGAGAAGCTAATAAGCTTCAAGCTTCTACTCCCTTCCTTTGCTATCCTGATAAAGAGTCTAGGCCTGAAACATCAATTAATTCCTCTTCACTTTTTGATTCAGACATCTTTCCCCTTCCTTCTTAGTCCTAAAAAAGGCCCAAAACTTCAATTGTTTACTCTTTTCCATAGATGCTGCCTGACATGTTGAGTTCCTCGCAGTTTTCTGTTTATTGTTTTGGATTTCCTTCTCATGTTTCTAGTGATCGAAGTTCCTTTCCTGTCCTTTATTGACTCCAACTTAATTTCTCCAACTCCATATCTTAACATGACTAATGTGTTAAATGTTGCAAAATAATGATATCTGTCTCATGATGGAAAATCAGTGAATATTGTCATATGTGGTAACAAATGGTTATTTCACTGAGAGAAAGTTCTAATGATCCAGTGACATGTTTAAATCTCGACCCCGTTGCTAAGGAGTAGTTTATCGAAATAAACATTAAAATTATTTTGAAATATAAAGCAACTGCGTTTAATGATGAACAATAAAAGTACCATGTGGTTATGAGCCAATATGTTCCTTCTGTGGAGATAGATAGATAGATATACTTTATTAATCCCGAGGGAAATTGGGTTTCGTTACAGCCGCACCAACCAAGAATAGAGCGTAAATATAGCAATACAAAAACCACAAACAATCAAACAACAAAATGCAAACTATGCCAGATGGAAAATAAGTCCAGGACCAGTCTATTGGCTCAGGGTGTTTGACCCTCCATGGGAGGAGTTGCCCGTTCGATGGCCACAGGCAGGAACAACCTCCCGTGCTGCCCAGTGTTGTATCTTGGTGGAATGTGGCCGAAGTCCAACAGTAAAAAGTTCAATATCCGGTCTACAAACACGTTCCTCGATCGTAATATGACCCAGATTGCACCATCTGTTGTTAACCAGAACAGTAAGCACCCAACTGCTTTACGCTTACCAGTCTCAGTGCACTTCCGGTCAGCTGGAATGGCCTGGAAGCCATCCATGGAGAAGTTTTGATCGGGAATGTCCTCGTGCAGCCCCGTTCCAGTGAAGCACATAACACTGCACTCCCGAAATGTTCTCTGACGCCTGGCTAGCGCCGTGAACTCGTCCATTTTATTACCCAGCAAACTCCTCTTCTCCATAAGTCTCTGTTGTCTTGATCCGGTCCTCTTTCCTTGACTTCGTGATCCCCTCTGCATCCTCTGTGTGTTTTCCTCCAGATTTCAGCAGGGGTGTCCGCCGCTCTGCTCGCTAAACCGGCCGGTATTAGCGCAAACAGCTGGTCCCTGGAATACACAGTGCGACCTTGCTTCTGTCCCGTGTGTCGTGATGTAACTATTTCCAGCGCTAAAAACCCAAATAAAACTCTCTCTACCAGCATGTTAGGGTGCAGCTTCGACGTGTTACCGTGAAAAAAAAAGCAAAAA